>NW_026073344.1:0-1917 GCF_014885135.2 Alexandromys fortis
CAGGTCAGCCAGGGTTATACAGAGAAGGTCTGTCTCAAAAAAATAAAACAAAATAAAATAAATCTTTTTTTTTTGAAAGATTTATTATGTATACAGTGCTGTCTGTCTGTATGTATGCCTGCTGGCCAGAAGAGGGCACCAGATCTCACCGCAGATAGCTGTGAGCCACCATGTGGTTGCTGGGAACCGAACTCAGAACCTCCAGAAGAGCAGTCAGTGCTCTCAACCTCTGAGCCATCTCTCCAGCCCCTAAAATAAATCTTAAAGAAAAAAAAAACACACACACACAAAAACAAACAAAGCACAGGTACCATGGGTGTGACAACAGACACTAGACTTCCATGCCAGGATTTGGGATGCCAAGGCAGAGGCAGAGGGGCAGAGGGGCAGAGGGGCAGAGGGGCAGAGGGGCAGAGGCAGGTGAATCTCTATGAGTTCAAGGCCAGCCTGGTATATACCGAGCTCCAGGACAGCCAGGACTATACAGAGAAACCCTGTCTCAAAACAAACAGGAGAGAGAGAGAGAGAGAGAGAGACAGAGACAGAGAGAAAGAGAGAGATATGGGCCAACCTAATACCTAGTATGCACAATGGTAAAATGTTTAACTGATATTTAAAATCCTCTTGAGTTTGATTCCCAGCATCAAAGAAAGAGAGAGAAATGGCGCAGTGTTCAATTCCCAGCACCCACATGGTGGCTAGCAACCACTTGGAGCTTCAGTACTGACCCCCTCTTCTAGATTCCATGGGCACTAGGCATGCACATGGCACACAAATATACATGCAAGCAAAGCACACATATAAATTTTTAAAATTTTATTAAATAATCAGTGTATTTGGAGGTTTGGAGGATCACCACTGAGGGCAGTGCCAGAATCTCTCTACCTCCCTTGATGGGAAAGACGAGGGAAGACACACTGTCAGTTTGCTGTAATTTGAGGTGAATGACCTGACTTTTTAATCACACACGAAAGAACAGTGATTCGTGACAATAGGAAATGTTCAGAGCCTGGCATGGTGGGTGGTGCACACTATGCTCCCAGCACTCGGGAAGGTGAAGTAGGTGGATGGCTGAGCTGAGCCACTCTGAGCCACACTGGAAATATGTTCAAAAACAGTAAATGCATTCGCTTACTTAAAATCTCATGATCTTCATTCTGTTCTTACTCAATATTTGGTATCTTTTATCTTTACGTAACAAGAAAGTTTTAACAAAGTTTTTGTTTGTTTTGTTGTTGTTTTGAAACAGGATCTCACTGATGCCCTGGTGGGCCCAAGCCTTGCTCTATGGACTAGGCTGGCCTCAAATCTGTAGGGCTATTCCTGCTTCTGTCTACCAAGTGCAAAGAGAACAGGCTCCCTGGCATTACATGTTTTTTAAATCATTGATCCTAAATTTAGCTAGCCCAGCTATGTCTCTATATTCAAAATAAATCCTTGTATATTAGAATATTGGAGAACATTTGCCAGGACAAAGTCTATCTCTTTAACAAGCTATCTTGCTAACCCTACTCACAATAAAATCAAGTAACTTCATAGACAACCTACCCACCATACAAATTCTACCACTTCACCACCTTTTTCTTTTTTTTTTCATTTTTTTTTTCACCACCTTTTTCATTCCCAACAATGTAACTTGAGTGTATGCTGTAACATAAATCTGCTTCCAAACCAAGTATGATGGCTTATACCTATAATCTTAGCACTTAGTTGCTGAGGCAGAAGAACCACAAAGAGTCTAAGGCCAACCTGGGATATAAAGTGATCTCCAAGCCATAGTGGGCTACAGTAAGATCCTGTTTCAAAAATAAACAGCTAGGGGCTGGAGAGATGGCTCAGTGGTTAAGAGCATTGCCTGCTCTTCCAAAGGTCCTGAGTTCAATTCCCGGCAACCACATGGTGGCTCACAACCATCTG
>NW_026073345.1:0-1909 GCF_014885135.2 Alexandromys fortis
TTTTCAAGTCAGGGTTTCTCAGTGTAGCCCTGACTGTCCTGGAACTTGCTCTGAAGACCAGGCTGGCCTTGAAGTCACTGAGATCCACCTGCCTCTGCCTCCTGAGTGCTGGGACTAAAGGCATGCGCCACCACTCCCGGCCATCATAGATGTTTTTATTGAATCAATTTTAAGATATTACCTTCTATTCCTACTTTAAAGAGGGTTTTTTTGTAATAAATAATTTATTTTCTTTATTAAAAAATTATTAGATTTTTTTAAAAAGTACCAATCTAAGTTCCCACTCCTTCCCCTCCTCCCATAACTTCCACATACCCTCCCACCCCACCCCCATCCAATCCTGAGAGAGGGTAAGGCACATTGCTTTTGAGAAGGTCCAAGGCCCTCCCTACTATATCTAGGCAGAGCAAGGTATACATACAAAAAGAATAGGATCCCAAAAAGCCAGTACATGCAGTAGGGATAAATCCTGGTGCCACTGCCAGTGGCCCCTCAGTCTGCCCCAGCCATGCAACTGTCAACCACATTCAGAGGGACTAGTTTGGTCCTATGCTGGTTCCTTCCCAGTTCGGCTGGAGTTGATGAGCTCCCATAACGTCAGTTAGACTGTTTCAGTGAGTGAACCCATTATGGGCCTGACCTCTTTGTTCATATTCTCATTCCTCACACTCTAAAACTGGACTTTGGGAGCTCAGTCCAGTGCTCCAATGTGGGTCTTTCTGAGAGGAGAGTAGTATTGTTGTCAAATTCTAACTTTAATACATGGTGATTCAATAAGACACAGGGAGTTACTCCTTTTTTTTTTTTTATATCTGTGGAGGTTTATTTTGTTACCGAGTATGTAATCAGTTTTAGAGAAGGTTCCATGAGCTGCTGAGAAGAAGGTATATTCTTTTGTTTTTGGGTGGAATGTTCTATAGATTTCTGTTTTAAAGAGGGTTTTTAAGTATCAAAAATGGATATATCCCTCTTTTCATTTTATGTTTGGAATTTCACCAATAATTAAACATATTTTGAGCAAGTACTTTATTTGTCACTAAGCCAAATTCCCATTAATAAATATGTTTTTGATGTAGGGTCTCATGTATTCCAGACTAGACATGTACTTACTGTGCAGCAGATGATGACTTCTGCTCCTGGCATGATTCTCCTATTTCCATCCTATGAACTGGAATCATAGCTATGCCCCACTATGGTTGGCTTTATGCGGTGCTTCAGACTCAATCCAGGGCTTTGCGCTTGCTAATTCGTTTGTTTTTTTAATTATTTGAGAATTTCAAAGAGTTTACTTTTATCATACTCTTTTAAAAGCGAAAGTTTTACAGCAGTATTTTGCCAAGTACAATTTTAACCATTGAGACATCGCTCCAGCCTCCAAGGTGAGAATTCCATTGATTTGGCAAAACATTGCTGTAAAACTTTCACTTAAAAAAAGAAGAATGTGATTATATGCTTTATGACATCCAAGAATTAAAAAATTTGGTATGATATGATCTTAGAAATCAAACCATGAAAAGTTAAACATTTCTTTTTCTGCATAAAAATTACAGACCTTGCTGGGCAGTGGTGACACTGGCCATTAGTCCCAGCACTTGCTTGGTGGTGGTGGCACAGGCCTTTTGTCGCAGCACTCGGGAGGCAGAATGTTTGAGTACTGGAGATGTCTCAGTGGTTAAGAGGGCATGCGGAGAAACACCCATGCTCAATGAATTAAAAAATCAAATGTCTTATCTCACCTGTCGGCCACACCATGATACATTGTTTATTCCAATGGTCCTATCCTTTGCGCAGTTATTCAGTGATGATGCTTAGCAGTTTAATGAAATGGAGGTGAGGGAGCATATTGAAGGAATTTAGGAGTTAATTCCCAGAGACCATTCTCAATATCTGCTAATATACCACTTTAAAT
>NW_026073346.1:0-1920 GCF_014885135.2 Alexandromys fortis
TTCTTCTTCTTCTTCTGCTTCTTCTTCTTCTTCTTCTTCTTCTTCTTCTTCTTCTTCTTCTTCTTCTTCTTCTTCTTCTTCTTCTTCCTCCTCCTCCTCCTCCTTCTCTTCCTTCTTCCCCCTTCTTTTTCCTCTTCTTTCTCTTCTGTTTTATTTTTTCTGCTCACCACCCACAAGGAAACCTCTCAACAAAGGTTCTTCTTTTCAGTGCTGGCAAAAGAAGATCTTCACCCAAAACTCTTTTAAGAGATTTGCCAAGGAGGAGTCCAGGAGAATATCTGCCTCTCCCAGGGTGAGAAAGTACATCCAACAACTGAACTGGCAGGGGGACTTATATAGGGCTTCTTAGGGGTGGAGTTTTCCCAGGGAAAAGATTTTCTGTTTAGGATTGGTTAGCTTCCCTGCTCAGGGAAAAAAGTTGGTCAGGGGAAGAGTTGGCTCTGGTCTCAAGGCCAAACTATGTTTCTTTCACTGGTCCTGTTCAGCTTTTTGGCTCTAGTTTTGCGGCCAGGGCATATTTCTTTCACTGACTCTGGTTCCAGGGACAAAGTGTGTTTCTTTGACTCTGGTTTCAGAGTCAGAGTGTCTTTCTTAGGTTCTGGGTTCAGGGCTAAAGTGTTTTTATCACTGACTCGACTCAGGTTTCAGATCCAGAGTGTGTGTGTGTGTGTGTGTGTGTTTTCACCAGCTCTGGCTTCAGGATGAGGGTGCTAGATTTCGTGTTTGAGGACTGGTTGGTTTCTTTGACTGATTCTTTTACCCTACACCTAAGCCTCAGGGTAATATAAACCAAAACTACTTTGGTATTTCATCTTATAGCAGTCAGAATGGCCAAGATCAATAAAAACAAATGATGGCTAATACTGGTGAGGATGTGGAGTAGGGGAGCATTCATCCATTGTTGGTGGGAATGCAAACTTGAACAGCCACTATAGAAATCAGTACCCTGGTTTCTCGGGAAGCTAGGAACAGATCTATCTCAAGATCCAATTATATCACTCTTGGGCATATACCCAAATGATGCTTCATCTTACTACAAAGATACTTACTCAATCCTGTTCATTGATGCTTTATTCATAATGGTTAGAAATAGGAAACAGGCTAGATGTCCATTAACAGGTAACTGGATAAAGAATTGTGGTATATAATAGAATATTATTCATCCATCAAAAATCAAAATCATGAATCTCACAGGTAAATGTATATAGCTAGAGAAAAAAAGTCATCCTAAGTGAGGTAACCCAGACCTAGAGTATAAATATGGTGTGTACTTGCGTATGTCAATGCTAACTGCTAAGTCTTTGAGAAGCAAGCTACAATCTGTATAACCATAGAGGTCATGTACAAGTGTGAGGGACAAGGCAGGAATGGTTGATTTCCCTACAAAGGGGAAATAGAACTGACAGTTATGGATGGATAAGAGGTCAGGGACTGGAATGAGAGGATCAAATGAGGAGGGGGAAAGAAGAGGGGTGTGAGGGAGGGAATCCAGAGAGGGTCAGCTAAAAGTAAGGCCCATTTAAGGGGCCATATAGAAACCTAATATAGTAGAATCTTCCTCAAATATATACACATATGAAGGTGATCTAAATAAATTGCCAAATAATAGGGGTGATGGAGCCCCAAATGGATATTTCTTGTCACTAAATGAAGCTTCCAGTATCGAGAATAGGTTACTTCTAGTCAAGTTGTTGACAAAAAGGGGCTCTATGAGACTCCCCAAACAACCTAGGCCATTGCCAAGACTATTGGCTATTCTCCATAAGCTGACAGTAAGGCCCTGTGGCTAAAGAACACAACTAAAGAACTCATTGATCACAAAGAAACTGGGCTGGTGTCTACCTAGAACAGTGGTTCTCAACATTCCTAACATTGCAGCCCTTTAATACAGTTCCTCGCACAGTGGTGAGAAACTGTACT
>NW_026073347.1:0-1913 GCF_014885135.2 Alexandromys fortis
CTAGACTGGGTAGCCAGCATGCCTGAGGGATCTGTTGTCTCCACTTCCCCAATGCCGGGTTGTAACTATGCCAACCACACCCAGCTTTTTTACATGCGTTTGGAGGATGGGATAGAACAGACATCTTCACTTCAGGTTCATGTGGCAAGCACTTTACCAACTGGGAGAACCCCAGATCTCCCCAGACCAGAAAGCAAAATTCTGTGGGGACTTCACTGGAACTGGCCTGGCAAAATGACTCAGCGGGTGAAAAAACGCTTGATGCCAAGCCTGATGGCCTGGGTTTGATCCCCAAGGCCCACAAGATGGAAGCAGAAGAAAGTGGCCTCCATAAGTTGTCCTCTGTTCCCACCTGTGTGCTGTGGTTCACACACGCCACACACACACACACACACACACACACACACACACACACACCATGCACTAGATAAATGTAAAAAATACAGATTTTCATTGCCTGGCATGATAGTTCACATGTTTGGAGTTTTTTGTTGTTATTGTTGTTGTTTTAATTTGGTTTGGTTGGTTGGTTGTTTGGTTGGTTTTTTTTATTTGGTTTTGGTGTTTTGGAGTTTTTTTGTTTGTTTGTTTTGCTTTTTTCAAGACAGGGTTTTTCTGTAACAGTTCTGACTGTCCTGGAACTCCCTTGGTAGACCAGGCTGGCCTCGAACTCACTGAGATCCGACTGCCTCTGCCTCCCTAGTGCTAGGATTAAAGTCTTGAGACACCACTGCCTGGCTAGTGCACACATTTAATCCCACCTCGCCCAGAGGCAGATGAATCTCTGTGAGCTTGAGGCCAGGCAACAGTGCTACATTGTAAGACCCTGTCTCAAACACAAAGAAAGAAAACCCCAGCAGCTCTAGCCAGGGGTGCCGAACAGGGTCAAAACGTGCTGGCAATGCAGTGAACTTGCTCTGACCGGTCAGCTTCTGCTGCCTCCAGTCATTTTCTGCGCTGACTCATCAACAGGCCCACAGAGAAACAGCGCGTGAACCTCTGGGTTCAGAAGAGCAGGAAAAGGAAAATGATACCTAGCCCGAGCCTAGGAGATGACGACTTAATAAATTCAAATCCGAAGATTTGTCATTTGTTAGCTACTGGACAAGACAGCAGGAAGAGCAGGGTACTAGCAGAGGCTCAACGGGCCGTGAATTTGGGGAGGTAGCAGATAACCAGGGAGGAGAATGTTTTGACATCTGTGCTGCTGCTGCAAAGCCCAGCTCGCAGCAGGTCGAAAACGGAAGGGGAGACGCGGAGTCTGCGGACTAATCACTCAATTGACTTTCTTATCTGAGGGAATAAAACGGAATTCTCTGGGGCCAACAAAAAGGGTAAACACACACACCCATGCACACCCACGCACGCGCGCGCGCACACACACACACCTTCAGGGTCTATCATTTTCTATCTTTACTTTTTTTCCCTTACAGCTTTTATACCACATCAGAATCTTTCAAGCAGTATAAAAAGTACGATGTGATTACAATCTGTTTTTCAATAGAATGATTATAATGAATACAACTAAAAAAACCCCAGCATGTTTCTCATTTCCCTTACATGAATAAACATTTTCTATATTTTACAGGTGAAAAATAAATTATTCCCAAGGACCCACATACATTCATGCCTAAGCAACTTGTTATAGATTAACAAAGTGTACACACACAAGGTATTTTTCTCAGTCAGTTCTTTTACTGGCAGGCTGAATTTTGCCGTTACAAAGAAAGGATCAATCATTTTATTTATCCCAAAAGGTAATCTTATACAAAATTTTTAAAAGAATCACAAACCTAAACTCTTATATATGAAAAACAGTCATCTCTACTTTAAGTCCTCAGGGTGCATACCGACTCATCCACAGTTTTTTATTACAGGAAGTTGAGGGTAAAAATGGGAACAAGGAATTAATC
>NW_026073348.1:0-1907 GCF_014885135.2 Alexandromys fortis
GCAGGATTTAATAACTGCCCTCCTTAAAGATCAGGAGACGTGATTAATTCTGACTCGAGGATTATTAAAATGCTTCCACCAAGCATCTGGCATTAAAAGTTTTAAATCAATTAATCTGTTGTTTGTGGGAAAGCATTCTAGTTAGCACAGCTGCAAGAGACTGCTCAAGTTGCTGCTGGGTTGGGAGAGGTCGTGCTGGAGGGAGAGCCCAGGTTCCCCTGGGAGCCGGAGGACCCCCACTGGGCTCCTGGCACTTTCCCTGACTCCCAAGCCCCTCTTCTCCCATTCCAGTTTTGTCTGCCCAATTTCTAAGCAGTCCTTTTTTTTTTCCATTTCCAAACAAAACACAGGTTGCTCACTTGATTTTGAATTTGAGACAAACAATAATTTTTCATCAGCCGTGTCTGGCACACTACACTGATATTACAAAATCACTTTATTGGTTGTTTCTGTGAAATTTAAATTTAGCCGGGCAACCCTGAATTGTTAGTTTCTCAGTCTGGTGACCCTGGCTGAAGTGTCTGGGCCATTCTTAGTATAAGAGGCAGAATCCAGAACCATGAGATCATAACTTGGGCAAGACTCCTAGGTCTTTAGCCAAGGATATGAGATCCAAGTCTGAGCATAGGAACCCTGGTCCTTGGTCTAGCAGGTTTAAGACTCGTCGTTTTTGACTCTAGCCAGTTTGCTTCCTGTCAAACGACCAGGGGCAACCTGAGTGGTCTCTTGCTTCTGGACTGGTGCTGCCTATGGTCAAACAACCTTGAACTCTGGGGGCACATAAACATTCATGGAATTCTCCTGCTGTTGGGTGAAAAAACAAACATTTGATTGACAAGTTATAGGAAAAATAGGAAAGCTATTTTCTTGGCCTGTGATCCTGAGACCGTGGTTGGCATTTTTCATAGCAGACGGCTGTTCTACCTGGAACTTGTAGTCCCACAGCACCTCCGTTTATTCTGATGGGGTGTCTAACCACAAACCATGATAGTATGGCTGTGTTGGGGCTACATGTTCATCCCCAGCACCCAGCCAAGGATGGTATGACCCTGGTCAGAAGTTTTTAAAAAGTGAGCTCATTAGGGCTAAAAAGTTGGCTCAGTGTTGGAGAACACATACTGATCCTATAGAAGGCTATGGTAGTTTCTTAACATCCGTGTAAGTCTCACAGTATCTGTGACTCCAGCTCCAGGGGATCTGATGTCCTTTTTTAACCTCAATAGGCACCTGACTCATGTATATACCATCTACACACGCATAACACACACACACTTAAAAAAATAAAATTTGAGAAAAGAGTTTATGAGCAAGCAGACCTGTGATTTTGCCAGAGCCTCAAGTATCCAGACTTGTCATTTGCAAGTTTCAAAAGGTGAAGCGAATTGGCCAGAATCAAAACCAGTCTTGAACCTACTGGACCAGGGTCCAGGGTTCTTAGGCTCAAACCAAAATGCTAGTTCCAGCTTTAGTTACACTCTCATATCCTTGGCTAAGTCCCAGTCCTTTTGGTGTTCTCATTGGGAAATTCAGAAGCTTGTGTTTAGATGTCTAAAGTCCAGACATGCAGTAGCACCCTGTCAGTGACAACCTCTGCATCTCAGCTTTGAGTGGGTCTAGTTGAATGATGCCTCCTGAGACCATGCAAAGCTTCAGTGTCTAGGGGGTCACATGGCCTAGTGAGGCCCCAATTCAGAAATCTTGGAAAAGGTCTGGCTCTAAGGTGTTTGTTTGTTCATTGTCTCTCGAGTCTGCAAATCAACCTTAGGTTTTAGTTCTGTGCACACAGGGACCATGCTTTAGCTCTCTTTAGCTGGGGAAAGGAGAGAGGAGAGAGAGAAAGAGAGAGAGAGAGAGAGAGAGAGAGAGAGAGAGAGAGAGAGAGAGAGAGAAGAGGAAAGGAAGGGAGA
>NW_026073349.1:0-1920 GCF_014885135.2 Alexandromys fortis
TTGGTGAAGATTTTCTCCCAGTCAGTGGGTTGCCTTTCTGTCTTAGCAACAGTGTCCTTTGCTTTACAGAAGCTTCTCAGTCTCAGGAGGTCCCATTTATTCAATGAGGCCCTTACTGCCTGTGCTGCTGGGGTTATACGTAGGAAGTGGTCTCCTGTGCCCACATGTTGAAGAGTACTTCCCACTTTCTCTTCTATTAGGTTCAGTGTTTTTTTTTTTTTTAAAAAAAAAAAAACAAATATAGGAGAATTCCAAGGGCTTGTTGATTTTTCAATATGGTGAGCATCTAGTTGCTCCTGTACCAGTTGTTCTAAAGCCTGAAATTTATCTCCTGTTCACTGCCACTATTTAATCTATATTGGTCTCTCAGTTAACCATTTTAAAGGTAGGTTGGTACTTCTAAAGGTTTGCTAGTTGCTTTGTGTTCTTTTACAGTCTGAATGGCTGGTGTCATTCATGTATAGTACCTTATAATATCCTTCCCAGAATTATGAGTTTCTGGGACTGCGGGAATGTTAATCTGGGTATTCCATTGCTGCAGCAGGTTACAACCCCATAAATTCATTTACTGTAATATTAGTCACTTATAGCCGTGGGATTCCTTTCTGTGCTTCTGGCCCTATGCTTTCAACCCATCTCATGAGTTATTTTACTTGAGATTGGGTTCCAATTTTTAGTAACTGAACAGCTGTCTCATGAAGAGGCCAATTTCAATGCCAAGATTCTGGAGTAATGATACGTATGTCCACATCTGTGTCTATCAAACCCACAATTACAGTGCCAGTTATATGTACTCTTAGCTTTGGTCTTTGATCATTTGTAGAAGTCAACCAAAATATTTGTTTTCTATTTCCAATTGGAATATTTGATTTATCCTCAATGTTTATCCCATCATCCAGAACAGTATGGTCTTTTACAGAAGGGTCTGGATTTTTAAATTCTCCTGGTGAGAGATATTCTCCACAGTGACTGGGAATGACTGGACCACTTTTTGCTTGGGGTGCTGAGACAGGCCCCCCAAGAAATTTCCTGATGGTATCTGTTTGCCTTGTCTGTCTTTTATTGATCTGCATTCATTGATCCAATGCCGACCTTTGCCACACCTTCTACATATACCTGAAGGGTAAGAGTTTTCCTGTTCCTGCCATTCCCAGAGGAAACATTATTCCTAGGAATTCCTTGTGTACAATCCATTCTCATATGTCCTATTTTTCCACAGTTAAACTTTTGGCATTTTGATGTCTTCTCAACCTTTTGGAAATTGCTTCTCCTACCCAAGATTCAGTATTATAGTCAAATACCTCAATGTTCATTGTATGCAGGATCCATTCATCCATAGGTGGTTATCTAACCTTTAAAGGCCCAAGTTATCTTTTGACATTCTACGTTGGCATTTTCAAAAGTGAGAGATTCAATAAATACTCATCTAGTATCTGGATCTGTTACTCCTATTTGCCAAAGTAAATTACAGTGTAGGAAGCTAAATCCCAGGGTAAATCATCTTTGACAGCTACTATTGATGTTAAGTCCTGTGCTTGTACCTTCCTTTGTTGCTCATCTGCTCAAATATTTTCCTCAATTGTTCCAAATCTTTTTACTATTGTCTTTGTAAAGCCTGTATATATTTCTAGTGATTTCATTGAGTTACCTAGTTCTCATTCTGCACATGTGATTCCTAGATCTGAAGTTTTTCCTTTAAAGATAACACCTCATTTTTTGGACATTATTTGGACAGTGTGCAGATTGCCTTCCTGGAGAGATACTCTATCTGCTAACCTATCATAACTTTTTAACAATTTTGATTCTAGGCCGGGTGATGGTGGCTCACGCCTTTAATCCCAGCACTCGGGAGGCAGAGGCAGGCGGATCTCTGTGAGTTCGAGACCAGCCTCGTCTACAGAGCTAGTTCCAGGACAGGCT
>NW_026073350.1:0-1921 GCF_014885135.2 Alexandromys fortis
AAGTCCAAGGACCACCCACCTCCATCCAGGTCTAGTAAGGTGAGCATCCACGAAACTGCCTAGGCTCCCACGAAACCAATTGGTCCAGTAGAATCAAAAACCCGTTGCCATTGTTCTTGAGGTCTCAGTAGTCCTCCTTGTCCGCTATGTTCAGCGAGACCGGTTTTGACCCTCGGTTTGTAGTCAGGATTTGCATTCTGCTAAGAATATCACAAAGGTATTATTATTTTCTCATTATATTATTTCAGGAAACAAATGATGTGAATATGTCCTATTAAAGTGATGTTAACTTTGATCATTTGGTGTGTCCGTTCTAAAGTCAGTAGTTTTTTTCTCTTAATAGTTATCTTTTTATTATTCTTTCTCAAGACAGGGTTTCTCTGTCTAACAGTTCTAGTTGTTCTGGAACTAGCTCTTGTAGACCAGGTTGGCCTCGAACTCACAGAGATCCAGCTGCCTTTGCCTCCCAAGTGCTGGGAATAAAGTCATGTTCCAGTATCATCCGGCCTCTTAATTGTTATCTTGCAGGGAAATGCTTTAACTATACAAGTATTCTATTTTTATAATGCTTCTCTCCACTAATTTTTGCATGCATGGATGAACTAGCTAATACTTTAGTAGTTTCAAAATAATTTTATTTACATTCATATTTTTCTATACTTACTAGCTGAATTTCTACTAATACAAACTTTAATTTATTTACTTATTTATTAGTTTATTTATGCAAAATGAGATTTTGTGTTGATATTTTTGAAAATTAGTAAAATACTTATTTTTCAGTTCTATAAACTATGCCAATGTGATTATTGGCTGCATTTTAAACTAAAATAATTAGTTTTATGAGTTGATGTATAATATTTTCCAATTTTGAATAATGAAAATTGCTTATGTTACAGATGATAATAGCAAATATAGGAGTCATTATAGATGAATTCCTATTTTATATATGCAATGAGATATAATCCAGCCCTGTGAGTCTTTATTTTGTTTGAACCATGTTATAAAGAGAAATTTTCTCTTCTGGTTTTATTCAGTTCTGTTTACTGACCTAAGAACAGCCTTGTGAGGCTTTTACTCCTAATTGGAGTTTCTCTACTCAAAAAGCAGGAGGGCAATTTTCCCTAAACAACCTCAAATCATGAGCACATCTAACATAATACCATGTGCCCAGTAAGTATACAAAAAAATGTTTTTGTTACTGAAGCAGGTAGCTCTGAAGCCTTGACGGAATAAAAGACCAAACTTTGGTTTATTACAAGTAATTTTCCTTTGGGACATGTGGGCCGGCATTATTTCCTTTGCCATTGTACATATTGAGTACTGAATCAAGTTCTTTGCATTTAAAACTTGTCCAGAGGCACTGCTCACAAAACAAGGAAGTAAATAATGCTGGCGTTGCTTCTAGATGAGATTGGAACACTGGTATTTGTTACTGTGCATTTCTGCCTTGCATGGAGGATACTAAACACATTCATCTCAACAGAGATCCTGATTAAATACTGATAAGTAGGACATAAGAAAAAACAGAGCTTGAGTCTGGGTCGTGACCCTTCCTGTTTGTAGGGAGTGAGCTTAGAAATTGGGAGAATGGTGAAACAGAGAGCTATTTGCATGAGCCACTTCTCTCTCTGACTCCAAAGGGCAGAAAACAGCCAACCCACAGTAGCCTTCAGAGCAATAAAGTGGAGAGAGTCATTCCTTAGTGGACAAGAAGGAAGAAGATTGCTTCTTTCCTGCTCATTCTGATCTGACCTCGGAGCTGCAGTTTGAAGCCTCGCTTCAGGTAAGTAAGGTTATTCGGTCTTCGGAGGATAAATTTTTCCTTTCTTTTTCTCTTTCTTTCTTTCTTTCTTTCTTTCTTTCTTTCTTTCTTTCTTCCTTCCTTCCTTCCTTCCTTCCTTCCTTCCTTCCTTCCTTCCTT
>NW_026073351.1:0-1935 GCF_014885135.2 Alexandromys fortis
TTTTTTTTGGTGGTTATGGACCACATCTGGTTGTGAAGATCCTGTCTTTTTTTTTTCTTCAGAGAGAAATGTGTAAAAGTTTTAGAGTTTCAGGAAGGAAGGGAGATGGACATCTGTAAATGTTGAGAAGTAAGTGGGGGAAAGCCTGGAGGAAACACTGTGAGACTGGATTGGACATCATGGCTTTCTCTGGGCAAAATATCCTAACACTGAGGAAAGGGTGCTTGGGATAGGGAAAGAACAGATTCAAGGGATATTAAGGTAGAAGTTTAATGGGTTTATGAAAATACTGGGTAAGGATGAGGAGGCAGCAAGGAGGGATGTTCCATTGCTTCTCTCCATTAGACTTACAACCAGGTTCCATTTTTTTTTATCTAAGTACCAACAGAAGTTAGAGGGCAGAAAGAGAAAGAGTCCAGTGTTCAACTGCACACAGGTGAGAAACACAGCATAAAGATGCGTGAGTCAAATCTCCAGAGGACCACTAGATAGTAAGAAGGGAAAGAAGAGAAACCCCAGGAGGTAACCTTGTTGCAACTTGTAGAGAATAAAGAAAGAATGAGAGAGAGAGAGAGAGAGAGAGAGAGAGAGAGAGAGAGAGAGAGAGGCAGGAAGAAAGGAAGGAAATCAGGGAGGGAAGGAAGGTGGGAGGCTCTGTGATATGTTTGGCCTGAGTTGTGGTGAGCCTGCAGAGTCACTATGAGACTCTGAGTGGGCTGACCCGATGAATCTGAGGTATGTGACATTCACAGATTAGTCTCTTCCAGGGTAGAGGCTGGATTATGCAACATTAGGGAAAGATGTCCACACAGAAAGTGCTGGGACTGCTGGGTAAAGCTAACAGGAGCAGCATGCCATCAGTACAAAACAGTCAGCTCTTTCTAGTGTAGACAAAGAAACATGGAAGTAATGACTAATGGGAAAAGATACATTGAGTAACTTCATAACCTAATCATTTAAAATGTTTGGGGGGAGATTTTTGTATATTTAATCTAACAACCTTACAGCTAACTATCTACATTTCTCAAGGTTCCTATTTGGTAAATGACTACAGAAGACTAATATTTCAGGTTAATTTAAAATTAAATTTCAATAAAACCTTTTAAGATTGTTAACCCTATACAATAATTTAAGGAAGAAAACATTGAGGTAGAATTTTATTCTGCAGCACAGGCTGGCCTTGAACTCCTGAGACTGAATTCAACTTTCATGAGCTCAGTACTATAGCCCCGCACCAGCATATTTTACCCAGTCTTTTATTTTTCCATTAATCACTAACAGTCTTGGAAACCTACTAGACTTGGGGAGGAAAGCATGGTTTGGGAGTGCTGTCCAGAACTTCTTTTGTTACAGCGTAGCAACGTCATGCACTTTCAGGAACTGAGCTCTTGACTTACTATAACTCCATACTCAGTATGAGATGTGCCATCATTTATAAACTTAACTTCTGGATGTTCTGCTTGGGGAGACATTTACCTTTGAAAGCATCAATTTCCTTTTCTTTAATGGACAGGTTGAAATAGAGTAACCATTGCAAATGTACTATCTGTTTGCTGAATGGGAAACTGGTTTTTTGATAGATATGGTCTATTATGTGTGTTTTTTAGCTCCAAAATGTTTACAGAAATATGGAACATTAAAATTAATAAGGTAAAAAAAAGCAATGGCTGGAGAGGAGGCTTACTGGCTAAGATTTGTTCTGCTCTTGGAGAGGACTCAGGTTTGGTTTCCAGCACCTATATCAGATAACATTATACAAGGAGGATCCAAAGACAGGTATTTCCCAACACAGACTGCCATAAGAGGTCTTCATTATGGCTTCTGTTGATGTAGGAGTGTCATATCAATCTGTTGATTTCATTGGTTAAGCAATAAAGAAACTCCTTGGCCCTGATAGGTTAAAACATAGATGGGAGGAGTAAACAGAACAGGATG
>NW_026073352.1:0-1854 GCF_014885135.2 Alexandromys fortis
AATAAATAAATAAATGTAATACTAAACAACTTTACAGATAAACAATGTACTTCCTACTTTCCTCTTAGAGGACTACACCTTATCTCAGAAAGGGAAGTTGTGATTGAATGGTAGCGTATCACAATAAAGATGCACTGAACAACTTCTTCAAGGTGAAAACTGTTGGGACTTTGATGGAGCTCTCGCTGCTCCTCCAGGAGTCCTAGCATCAATTGTCAGCACTCACATTACAGCTCTCAGACATCCACAACTTCAGTCCCAGTGGATCTGATGCCCTGTTCTGGCCTCTGCATGCACATGGCACATGGTACATATACATTCATGCAGGCACTCACATAAACATATAAAATAAAAATACATAGATACTTTATTAAAAATTGGAGACCACCTTTGTTTTACTGATTACTTTTGTTTCCACTCCATTTTGTTATATGGGAAATGATGCAATCTGACTAAGAAATTTGTTAGGTCTTGCATTTATGAAATTACACAAGTAAGCATTAGAATTAGTTGCATAACTGTATAACTTTTGTAAATATCCATATATTTTATGTATAACTTCTGTATCTATCACAAGCATATGCTTAAGACAGTGATACAAACCTTTTCTTTGTAACATCTTGCACAAGAAGTGTTAGGAACAGTTACATCTATCTAGCTACTAAGTCCCATCTTTGATCACTGGGCTCCTTTGATAACACCAGATTCAAACATTTAGTAATAAACTATAGAAGTTATTCCTGAATGTATAGCCTTAACATTTTATAAAAATACAAAAAAATTCCCAGTATTTCTTTGGCAAGTATGTTTATAATTTTATAGAAATCACTCTTAGCTTGTCATTTGTATAATATATATAGTATTTCATATTCATACGTTTCATATTCATGACTATGAATTATATTCACATTCAATATTAATATATATTAAATGTATAAATATGCCAATTACTACTAGTCAACACAGCTTTAAGTATTTTATATAAACTTAAATTTACTCATTTAGTTTTGTAATGTGACTTTCTCTCCCTTAGTGGGGAAAGTGGTTCAGGTTACGTAGGTTCTATATTGTGGACCACAGACAAAAACAGAAAGAGCATTGTTCCTGGATCCTTATCACTCAACAGCGATCCTTCAAGCTAACCATGGATCATTTCCCTTGGGCCACCAGAACTGAACACTTATGTGTGAGAGACTAGCAATTCAATTTCCCCTCTCCTATTTCAAATGACTTTACATGCATTGCTCACTGCCCCTCTGGAATCTTTGCTTCTGCAGTAGCCATATAAAACTGGGAAAGGCTCGCACTTTCTTCTAAAAAGCTAACCTTATTTCACCAACTTTTTTTCAGAGTTTAACGTATGTTTTCTACCCAAATAAAATAAGATTTGCTTCCTTCTATTTAAAAGCGTTCTCCTCAACAATTTTCATGCCATCTACCTTGTCCTAATGATGTAAGGGAAGCTCCACTTCAGCCTCTGTGTCTGTTCTTGCAGTGCAGTAGATGTTCTGGAAATTCCAGTTCTCTTTCTGCCTCACTATAATGCCCTTTTCATTTGATTAGGGAAAGAGTTGGAGCATTTTTATTTTAAATATGTTCTCACTTATGAGAGATGAATAATACCTAGTGATTAGAAGTATTATACATGATTAAATTTTACAATTTATTTTATTAATACATTTTTAATTGGAAAATTATGGTTGTACTGCAGTATAATAAGGTATTTGATATATATATATATTCTAAGTAAAACTATTAAATAAAGCTAATTAAGATATTTTGAAATATATATTATTGATTATCTTTGACTGTTTATTTTTAATATGTTCTCACTTATGAGAGATGAATAATACC
>NW_026073353.1:0-1924 GCF_014885135.2 Alexandromys fortis
TCTCTCTCTCTCTCTCTCTCTCTCTCTCTCTCTCTCTCTTTCTTTCTTCCCTTCTTTCTTATGTTCTTTCTTTATTTTTTTGAGAACATATCTCACTATATAACCCAGGCTGATCTTTGACTCATGGAGATCTCCCTTCCTCTACCTCCAGAGTACTAGGATTAAAAGCATGTGCCACCATGTCGAGTTCTGTTGAAGGAGCTGCGGGCTGCTTTCTGCCACTCAGCTCCCAGCCGCCTGGCTAGCTTATGCCCGAAAATAACAGCACACAAACTGTATTCTTTTAAATACTGCCTGTCCCATTATATCTAGCCTCTTCTAGGCTAATTCTCACGTATTAATTTAGCCCGTTTCTAATAATCTGTGTAGCACCACTAGGTGCGCTTACCGGGAAAGATTCAGCATGTCTGACCTGGCAGCTTGCTTCATCATGTCTGGCTCTGAGAGGAGCTGCATGACTCTGACCTCACTTTCTCTTCCTCCTAGCATCTGTTCTGTTTACTCCACCCACCTATGTTCTAACCTATCAGGGCCAAGGCAGTTTCTTTATTTAACCAATGACCTTCCTCCATCAGAGTTCTATTTCTTTTTAAACGAATTTTAATTCTACTTCAACTGACTTGTCTTAAAATCCTTTTTGGCAGCACAAGTCAAGATTAGTATGACCTGAATAGAATAGAAGAAACTCCTTAGGCTGCAGCAGCAGTGAAAGGCCAAGCCTCCCATTGCTGGCGGTAATATGACCCTGTTACTATGCTTCAAGTTCCTATTTATTTCTCATTAGCTTCCATGTCTTCTTGTTCTGTGTCCTTTCGCAACAGAAAGATGAAAGCTATTTCAAAGTATAGAATTTGAAATATTGAAGAAGATTGCATGAGCAAAGAGTCACTTTTACTTGTCCCCCAGTCTTATCTCATGTAGCAGATAATAAATAATGCAAGATTCTCATGTGGGATATGCCAGAGAAAAGGCAGGAATATCCTGACCTGCCAGTCCAAGGGGCACAGGGAAGATTCTGAAGACATGGTTCTCAGTAGTTATCTCCCATCCATGCTCAGTTCATTAAGTCATATTCTATCTGTGCCATGTCGTCTACTTCCGTGACTGTATGCTCATCATTAAATTTTGCCTGAAAGTATCTAAGTTTGCCTGTTTCTTTGAGTCTTCAGTTCTTTATGAGGACTCTCATGTCACATAAAACTTACGTTAAATAAATTTATATTTCTTGTGGTATTGGGAGGTAGAATCCAAGGCTACACCCATGCTTGGCAAGAGCTCAATTTCTAAGCTACACCCCAAGCCCAAGCTTTTCTCTTGTGATAGGCATCTCCACTATGAATTTGACACATGTTAAAACAAGATGCTTTCCTGTTGTGGAATATTATTTTTAAGATGTTACATTTGTTTATGCTATGAAACTTTTGTTTTAAAGATGCAAAGATATGTTGCATTCTTTAATGATGCATTTGTTTAACTCTGTGAAGCTGTATTACTTTACCTGCCCAAAACCTGATTGGTCAAATTAAAAGCTGAGTGGCCAAGGCAGGAGAAAGGATAGATGGGGTTGACAGGCAGAGAGAATAAATAGAAGGAGAAATCTGGGAGAAAATAGGATCAAGGAGCAAGAAGAGTGTCATGAGCCATTTCCCCCCTAAAATCATTACAGGAACCATCACCCTGGGGAGTCTGCAGAGAACCCCACACCCATAATTATGTTCTATTGAGAACCTGCCTCACATCCAATTAACTGCTAATCTGTTAGCGGAACCTGCCTCACATTCCAGCTATCCAGGGAACCAGGTGTGGCAACTTGTGACTTCTTGTCCTACCTGTCCGAATGTAACCTCCTGGCCTACGTGACCTGGAACACACGGCAAGAATCCAGTTTCCCTGCCCCTCAAAGTCCTCATCCGGGGCCTATATA
>NW_026073354.1:0-1923 GCF_014885135.2 Alexandromys fortis
CTTCCTTCCTTCCTTCCTTCCTTCCTTCCTTCCTTCCTTCCTTCCTTCCTTCCTTCCTTCCTTCCTTCCTTCCTTCCTTCCTTCCTTCCTTCCTAAACAAACCAGGCGGTGGTGGCACATGCCTTTAATCCCAGCACTCAGAAGGCAGAAGCAAGTGGATCTCTTGAATTCTGAGTTTGAGGCCAGCTTGGTCTACAGAACGAGTTCAGGACAACCAGAGATACACACAGACCCTGTCTCAAAAAGACAAAAACAACAAAAGTAACAACAACAAAACCAAACAAATTGAATAACTGAAGAATGGAGAAATTTTGAGGCATCAGTGATGATGTCCATGTGCTGTTTTGTTTTCTCAGCCTATAATACACCCCCTTTTTGTTTTTTTATTTTTATTTTGTTTTTGGTTTTTCAAAACGGAGTTTCTCTGTGTAGTAACAGTCCTAGCTATCCTTGAACTCACAAAGATCTGCCTGCCCTGCCTCCCAAGTGCTGGGATTAAAGGCATGGCCACCACCACCCGACTATAATACCCTTCCTTAGAGGAATCCAAGATAAACCAGAAAACCTCAGCCAGCAGGGTAACCTTAGTTCTTACATAAAGGGTTACTCTATACATGTTCTGTGCTCTTCCCTGTCCCAATAAGGGTCTCATTTCCCTTCAAGTGTTTGTGGAGTATGTTATCATATGAGCCAGTTGGAGGCAGTCATGGTTTTACTCCTTGTCCTCTGGAACACGGTGAACCAATTCTTCCTTGTTTCTGTATTTGTAGTCTTCTAAATGATGTGCTTAAGGAGCAAGTCTTGTTCTTGTGGTGCTTGAGATTGAGTTCCAAGCCTCATGTACTGGGCAGCATTGAACCATTGAGCTGTATTCCCGACTCATGAACACAGTGGTCAGCATGTGGTGAGAAGTAGAAGTTCTTACGCTCCTTCCTGTCATGAGAATGTGTTTTATTCTAGGATGGAAGATTTGACAAACCCTGAGGACATCCGCACAAACATCAAGTGTGACCGAAAGGTGTCTCTTTATGGTTATTTACGAGGAGCCTACCTGAAAAATAACAGCCAGGTTCACATGCCAGGTATTCTCTTTTGTATTTGTTGAACTTTTGGGATGGTTTCGTTCCTCTGGAACATTGAAAAATTATCAAACAAGGCAGAAATATGATCTGGAGGTTTTAGAAATAACCCCGCTGTGAATCATCTGCCAGAGTGTTGAGTGGATGCAGATTTTGCTGGTCAGCAGGGGCTGCTGCCTGTGGTGGTTTCCGTGTCAAGTGCAAGCCTTCAGATGCCAGCAGTTGACACTTGTTTGTGAGTGCTTGGCTTCCTGGGTTCTGTCTTCCAGGCGTAGGAGATTTTGCTGTCAGCGATGTCAGTTTTCTCCCAGACCCCTGTGCTCTTCCGGAACAGCAAAAGAAGCGCTGTTTGAATGAGAAGGAGAAGCTGGTCTATGCGCCGCTCTCTGGAGTTGGGGGTGTGCTGTATGACAAGGATGCTGTCTATGTCGACCTCGGTGGGAGCCATGGCTTTCAGTCAATGGTAAGAAGGAGCCTCTTCTGAATTATTGTTTACAAATCTTTGTCAAATACTGTGTTCATCTTCTAGTTATTAAAGCTTTTTTTCTTTTAATCCAAGCTATGATAAAAAGAATTGATTATAAAAGATGTTTTTCATTGTAACAAACAGAAAATAAAAAATACTTTCGTACTCTTCAGATTTAAAGTTCCCATGGTTACCACCACTGCCATGCTCTTTTTCTTTCTAGAAAACTATAGTGTTTTCTAGAATACTCTTATTTTGGTTTGTCTGTCTTTCTTTCTTTCTTTCTTTTTTTCTTTCTTTCTTTCTTTCTTTCTTGTGTGTGGTGTGTGTGTGTGTGTGTGTGTGTGTGTGAGAGAGAGAGAGAGAGAGAGAGAGAGA
>NW_026073355.1:0-1914 GCF_014885135.2 Alexandromys fortis
CTTGGGGTGCTTACACACATTATTAGAAATGGGCTAGTCCAGGTGCGAGAGTTAGCTGAGAAGAGGCTAGATATAATGGGCAAGCAGTGTTTAAAAGAATACAATTTATGTGTTGTTATTTTGGGCATGAGCTAGCAGGCAGCCGGGGTGCTGGGGATGCAGCTCTGCCACTCCTATTTCAACATACGATGATAGATCTAGAACATGTGACATCCATGATGTGGGTAGGCTTTAATGAACATTGTGGGAAGCAGTCCTTAAGAGAATAGCTTTGGTGCCAAATAAGCCTTAGGTAGGCATTCTCAAACTGTGCGATTTTGGCGAAAACTTTAAACTTATATTTTTTTGGTTCTTATAAGCTGTAGTTGGTAACAAGGTGGAAAACTTGAAATAAGTTGTATGAAAAATTAAGCATAGTACACATAGTAAGAACTTGTGTGCACAGGTGTCTGGATGTAAAAGATTATGCAAAGTACCACACGGAAGCCTGGAGATGGCTCCCACAGTCATCACTGACTACAATGAAGACACCCTTGGGTGACATCTATCTAGAAAACAGGCAGAATAAGAGAGGAGTCTAAGAGTGAATAGGTGGTGTTCAGTGACTGATGACAGTACCATCGTTGAGACTGAAAATGTAGGAGAAAGCACCATGGTGCTTGTGGTGGTGAATTTTGACTACATTGAAAATGGACCAGGAGATTAGGAGAACACATCTATGGGATTAGCCGAGGAGCTGAAGTTGGAAACTGTCTGGAGGACCTGACAGTTAATGGATAAGTAGAGTTAAAAAAAAGCAAGTGGCTTTTTGGGAGGTAGGAAAGGAGTAACCAGACAGAATGATAGAAATAAAAGGAAAGGTGGCCACTTCCTGAAGACAGCACTCAACTGTGGCAGGTTCTTCTGGCCATACTGAGAAATGAGAAAAGGGGGGAATGAATGCTAAGTTTAATATCAAGACCCTTTATGGTTTTTGAAGATTGTTTTCAGTAATTTTTTACATAAGTTTGAAGGAAATAAAGGTTGCTATTGAGGACAAAAGAATAGATCACCTTTTCCAGAATGTCACTTGTAACAAGTCATGGGATATATCTCTAACCACAATATTTGGAAGACAGGATGGAGATTTTACTAATTTTTTGCATTTATTTTGAAGGGCTAGCCAAAGAGTTGGAAAGGGTTAGACAAATAGCACAATAGAGAAAATTAATTCTAGAACAACTTGAAAGGTAACTTTTGGTAGCCAGAGGTGAGTTGTAATCATATTTATTTATTTATTTATTTATTTATTTATTTATTTATTCCCTGTACTTAATTCTAACAAAGCGCCAACTTCTAAAGGCTCAAAGTTGTAATCTTTGATATAGTTAAAGTGAAGATTATGACCAATAAACCATTATTTTAACACAGCTCCCTTGAGCCCACTTTTGAAACTGCCTTTTCTGTTAAGATCATCTACTCTGCAAAGTGACCATGTGATCTTAAGAAGTAAAGTAGATTTTTAAGTCACTCAGTTATCTTTTCAGCTTGCCAAGCTGCATAGTTATAACTACCTCTTAGGGCTGCTAAGTGAATTAACACACACAATTTAATTAATATTGAGCCTAGGTCTGGGGGAAAACGTGACACAGTGGTTAAGATAATTTGCTGTCTTTGTGGAAGATCTAGGTTCCTAACACACCCATAAGTGACAGCTTACATCCATCTGCAATTCTAGTTCCAGGGGATCCAGTACTCCTTTCAGGCCTCTGAGGGCACCAGGCACACATGATATGCATATACATACACTCACACACATAGAATAAAGATAAAATTTTATTAGAAAATTGAACATAGTCACAGTCCTGTTAGCTCTGACTGTTTTGACAGTACAACTGATGATTGGCATTTATAAAAAAAAAAAAAAAAAACAAA
>NW_026073356.1:0-1882 GCF_014885135.2 Alexandromys fortis
ATTTGAAGGGGCTTGTTTTTTTCATGCTTTTGTTATAAATATTCTTTTTATTTCACTATGTATTGAAATTATTTTCAAGGAAAAACAATAATTATAGGATTTCTTTTCTAAACAACATGCAAAAATATAATTTACTTTAAAACATAAATTAGGGATTATGAGTTTTATAAGTCAATGATAAGATAACAACCTTGAGGACACACTGTCAATTTTTATTTTAGCATAAAAAATGAAGTGACTGTCAAATAATAATTTCATGACTTCTGTTATCCTTTCTGTAAATACACAGAAGCTAGAAATGTCTATCTTTTTCAGGCTACTGCAGCAGTATTGATCTCCAAGCCATTAGCTGAGACAAAAATAATGTAACAGGAGACCTAAAGTGGGCAGTAGTAAGTGTGGTGATTTCGAGTTTGGTAATATATTGGAGAAGAAAGACCCACTTTAATCTTAGTAGCCATAATAAAAAGTTCCTTGTCACGAAAGTGTTCAAAAACCACTATAGAACTGTGGAAAACCATGTTTCTAAAAAAAAAATGGAGTAGACAGGAAAGAAGACCTTGACCATGAGAGGTCACCAAAGCACATACAAACATGCACATGGTACAAATACCCACACACTTGTGTGCATACATACACAGTGTAATGCTACCAAAGCAATTACCTTCAGTTTTCTTCATATTTATTAGCTAGAAACAATGCCTTATGCACCTCAGTGTCCCCAGATGTATATTTTATACCTAAACCATCTTTAAATTCACTTTTACCATAGAAAATTTTCAATTTACAATTTTATGGTAATATGTAAAACTTTCGTTCCCATAAACAATCCTTAACAATTATCATAGTACATTTATAACTTCTCCATAAACTCATATTTTCTATATCCTTACATCATTTTAACACACATTGCTGCCATCGTAATTTCATCTACAATCACTTTTTATCTTGTACAACTCACGCAAACTA
The DNA here is from genome assembly GCF_014885135.2 of Alexandromys fortis. Taxonomy (NCBI): domain Eukaryota; kingdom Metazoa; phylum Chordata; class Mammalia; order Rodentia; family Cricetidae; genus Alexandromys; species Alexandromys fortis. The sequence goes on from NW_026073356.1 coordinate 970, forward strand.
ACTACCTTCCCTAGTTTGTTTTTGTTGAGGTGATGAAACACTTTACTGTAACCAACTTGGAGAGGAAAGAGTTTATTTGACTTTTACTATGACCTTTAAAGGTAATGTTCCATCATGAAGACAACCAAAGTATACAGACATTCCTTTACTTTGAGGGGAATCAGTTTGATTTGCCTTTTAGGACTTTTAGAGACAAAAGTGGCAATTTCTTTGTTTTGACTTTAGAATCTTCAATAAGCCCTCTATTTGTTACGTCCTCTATCTTCAAGACAACAACATGGGACTTAAAATCAACTTTTTATTTCTTTTAGAATCTCTTAAATAAATACTGCATTTCTATCAATTCTTTCCCTCTCACTCTATTTCCTCCTGACCTAACTCTATCTCTCTCAAATTTATGAATGATTCCTTTATAACAATAAGTATATTGTTATACACATGCAAACACAGAGAGATCCTTTAAATGCCTTACCTTTAACTGTATGTACAAATACTAACTGACATACCGAATATTGCACCAAAATTTCAAGAATTGGGGTAAGGACATCATTCAGAGTACTCCTTTCCTTTTACAGTGTTCATGATGTTATTTATTTGTGCAGTATCTTTTAGTGACTGAAGATATTTCTTGTCTAGATTGAGTTACTATCTTCTGTATGAAAATACTAAACCCTGCCGGGCAGTGGTGGCACATGCCTTTAATCCCAGCACTTGGGAGACAGAGGCAGGCAGATCTCTGTGAGTTCAAGGCTAGCCTTGTCTACAAGAGCTAGTTGCAGGACAAGCTCCAAAGTCACAGAGAAACCTGTCGGGAAAAAGAAGAAGAAGAAGAAGAAGAAGAAGAAGAAGAAGAAGAAGAAGAAGAAGAGGAAGAGGAAGAGGACGAGGAAGAGGAAGAGGAAGAGGAAGAGGA
>NW_026073357.1:0-1905 GCF_014885135.2 Alexandromys fortis
CCCCCTTCACCCTTCCTCCTCCATAACCCCCTGAATAAACATTCAACCTCACCCTGCATGTCGTGTCTATCCATGTTTCTGTCTTCTGCCCGCCCACCATGTGTCTCCCTGCCTGGGACCAGTAGCCATCTCTGCCTTGGGCCCACTGCCTGCCACCACATGGCCCGCCACCACCATTTGGGACCCACAGCATTTCTGCTGCCTACTGCCACCGGGGATCTTGCAGCATTTTTAAAAAAAGAACAAGAATGCCTACACACAACTTTTACTTTGACTTATATAGCCCCCAAAGTAAACAGTTACCTCCCACCTACCCAGGAAGGGGGAGAACAAAGGAAAGACAAAAAGAAAAATAGGAAGGGAGGGAGGGAGGGAGGGAGGGAGGGAGGGAGGGAGGGAGAGAGGGAGGGGAGAAAGAAGAAAAGGAGGGAGAAAGAGAAAAATAAACCCCTCCAGGACTATTCTGCACCTTGAGATTCTCAGGGGTTGTGAATGCCAGCCCACTCCTATAGCTTTTCAAGTTTCAGACAACATCATCACCCAGCTTAAGGAGCCCAACAAAGCTACTCCCACCCCCACCCTGGTACTGATTGCCTCGAGGTGTGTGGTCCACAAAACCAATTCACTTAGAGGACAAAGCCCATACGTCTTCCAAGTTCACTCGGTGCCCTCTCTCACGGTTTTCTCCAGGTAAAAGCTGCAACCTAAGTAGGGTCTGGAAAGGAAGCAGACTTGACAAAGAGCAGAAGGAGGGCAGGCAGAGGAGGGGCAGCAGAGGGTGAGAGTAGGAAGCCTCACTCCAGGGCTCGGGTTTACAGTGCGTGGATCACGTGGCGGAGCCACGCATGAACTCACATTGTGCTTAGAAATTATTATAAGATGGAATCACAGGTCACACGGTGTCTTCTTAATTCCAGATCCCTAGGGACAAGATTGAGGCACCAGTCGTCAGAGCCGGACATGGGAATGGGGCGAAGCGCCTCCTACACACATGGGCTTTCAATGTCCCAGGCATTCTCACAGGACCAGGTGGAGATGGAATCTCACCTGCTGCTCCACACAGAGTGGCTCTCCTTTCAGGCTTCGCTTTAGGGGTAAACTCAGAAGAAATTGAACTGCTTGGGCTAATCCCTCCCTTGTAACTCTTGAAGCAACCTCCTTGTTCTAACCATACCCCCAAAGTCTGCATTTCAGCAAACTAAATATTAGTTGAAAGAAAACACATGAATGCGTGAGACACACACACACACACACACAGAAAGAAGAGTCCAATCTGAAGGGGGATGTTCTTATTTTCATCTGGTCTTTTTATTCTTCTCCCGTGAACCACTGTGCTACCCAACAGCAACCTACTTTTAAAAAAAAAAAATTATTTATTATGTATACAATATTCTGTCTGCATGTATGCCTGCCCACCAGAAGAGGGCACCAGACCTCATTACAGATGATTGTGAGCCACCATGTGGTTGCTGGGACTTGAACTCAGGACCCCTGGTAGAGCAGCCAGTGCTCTTAACTTCTGAGCCATCTCTCCAGCTGCAACAGCAGCCTACTTTTTTATCGTAAATGCTACAATGCAGAATTTTCACAAAGGTGTATCAAGATTAGGAGCTGTGGAATAGTCTAGAATATCAGCTTCGTGATAGTTACACAGTACTTCTCCCAATTACCCTCTCTTCAAAGTCATTCCCCTGTCCCTGTGCCATTTACGGCCATACCACCCTGAAGACACTCAGTCTCCTCTACTCTGTGCCCAAAGGAGGACAAAGAAAGGGCCAGGTGGGAAAGACATTGATGAGAAAAACATCCAGCCGCCCTCTGAACCACCATTGCTCCGAGGCAAGCTAAAATCCACTCCTCCCATCTTTTTTTTTTTTTTTTTTTTTTTTTTTTTTTTAGTTTTTC
>NW_026073358.1:0-1914 GCF_014885135.2 Alexandromys fortis
GAAGGAACAGAAACAGCCTTGTGGGCCAGCCTGGCCCTGCCTAACGTGTGGTCTCTCAACACATTCCTCCTGGGGAAATAGACCCACTGTCTCTTAGCCAGCCTGGGAGCCCCAGGGGGCTCTGGTGACAGGGCTGGCAGCGAGGAGGAGGGCAGATGTCCCCAGTGCCCGGCAGCACTGCCCCTTCACCTTGGTATCTTACCTCCTGGCAAGTTTGAGGTAATTTGGGGTTGGTAGGAGTATCCCTTTGCCTGGGAAATGGGGTCATATCTCAGCTGTCTCTGGCACTGGCTGGGGAACAGGACTTAAGATCTGACACCCCGACATGGAGCCCTCCTTGGCTTGGAGAATGAGTGGCCTTTAGCTGGCTCCGTGGCAGCGGAGAACATGCTGGGCTCAGGCGCTGTCCTGGCTGAGGTCAAATCCTAGCTTCACGTTTCCCACCAACTACATTTTGGGTGGAGCCGTTCCTCTGCCTCCTGAGAGGTAGAGGGAGGGACACATGAGTTGGGAGTGGGGGAAGGGGTAGAAATGATTTAAATTCAGTACCCATGCATGAAATACTTAGAAAAGTTAAACAAATAAGCAAATAAACCTATATATTTTATACGCTAATTTCTGACACTGGAGTGGTGGGGGGTGTCATGATTCCCTCATGAGCTGTATCTAGAAGTCTGAGAAATACCACACAAGAGGCAGAATACAGACAGTTGTAAATTGGTTTATCTCCTGACAAGGGATGACCAGAACATTCCTTTCTAAACCATTTGCCTCTTTAGTGACAGTAAGAATCCAGCGGTAGTTCCAGGACAGGCTCCAAAGCTACAGAGAAACCCTGCCTCGAAAAACCACTACTACTACCACCACCACCACCACCACCAACAACAACAAAAAGATCCCAGCAGTGCTGGAGGCATCTGGTACCAGCTGAGCCTTAACAGTGTGACCCTGCAGGCCCGGCCAACCCTTGCCATATACCCTTACCTTGCTGGTGGCGGTGGCGGCAGAGCCAGGCAGCACAGGCGTGTTGGTGACTTGCACGTTCAGGTAATTATTGTCGATGAGCGGCCAGGCGCCTTGCACCTTGCACGTCTGGAAGTGGTCTGTGAAAGTCCTGAGGTGCGGGTCCCCAAAGAGGCCGCAGTGAGTGTAGTTGGGGGCAGCTGAGTGCTTGTGAAAACTCTTCTCGTAGTGGCAGATCTCGGGGCTATCCGAGCGCTCCTGGCTGTCCCCGGCTGGCGGGAGCGTGCGCAGGCGTGGCTGTGAGGTGGGGCCATCCTTGGAGCAGTTGTGCTGGTTCATGAGGTCCTCTATGCCATGGACAGCTGAGTGGTAAGCCAGGTCACCCCGGCAGGTGCGGGCTGTCCGCCGCGTGCACAGGGCGTAGGTGCGCAGGGCTGCACAGAACTCCGGCACGTCGTCAGACGCAGGGACGTGGCTGCCGGACGTGGCACTCCAGAACTCAGAGTTGCACTTGAGGATCTTGCAGGGGGTGATGGCTACGGAGAAGAACAGACGCGCCATCATGTTGGGACCCTCTTCTACAGACCTCTGTGGGTTAGAGATGCAGAGAGGCCTCACCTAGATGGTGCCACCTATAATCCACGCCCACTGATCAATGAACTGTACCGTAACTTGCCCTATCTAACCTTCCAGATTCTTCTGCATAGCCTGCTATGATGAGGAGGGTTCAGGCAGATGGGCCAGATGCAGAAAAGGGCCAGCATTTGCATTTAACAGGATGGCGATTTTTGACCAACCATCCTTGGACATAAAAAAAAAAGTCAATACATAAGAAAGAAAACAAGAGGCCGGGCGGTGGTGGCGCACGCCTGTAATCCCAGCACTCGGGAGGCAGAGGCAGGCGGATCTCTGGGAGTTCGAGGCCAGCCTGGTCTACAAAGGGAGTTCCAG
>NW_026073359.1:0-1849 GCF_014885135.2 Alexandromys fortis
TGCCTGCATGCCAGAGGGGGGCGCCAGATCTCATTATAGATGGCTGTGAGCCACCATGTGGTTGCTGGGAATTGAACTCAGGACCTCTGGAAGAGCAGTCAGTGCTCTTAACCTCTGAGCCATCTCTCCAGCCCCAGATTTATTATTTATTATGTATGCAGTGTTCTGACTGCATCCAGAAGAGGGCACCAGGTCTCATTACAGGTGGTTGTGAGCCACCATGTGGTTCCTGGAAATTGACCTCAGGACCTCTGAAAGAGTAGTCAGTGCTCTTAACCTCTGAGCCATCTCTCCAGCCCAAGATTTGTCTTTTGTATTGGTTTAACAAAATGCTGCTTGGCCAGTAGCCAGGCAGGAAGTATATGTGAGGTGACCAAGAGGAAGTATAGGTGGGCCGATGAGAACAGGAGAATTCTGGGAAGAGGAAAGGTTCAGTCTGTAGTTGTCACCTAGAGACAGAGGAAGCAAGATGAGAATGCCTCACTGATAAAAGGTAACAAGCCACATGGTTAACAGAGACAAGAATTATGGGTTAAAATATAAGGGTTAGTTATAAAATAAAATAAAAGTCTTTAAAGAGACAAAGAACTGACAATCATGGATAAAAAGGAGTAAAGAAAAATAAGCCACATAAAGATGAAATGTGCAAAGAGAGTCTGGATTATGTATAGTATTGTAATTTCTTTGAATTTTTGGCTGCTGAGAGATATTTGATTCTGGGGATTGCTAAGCTAAACCAACATACTTTAAAGGTATCTTGTCTTAGAATTTGAGTCTAAGGATATGTTGCTTTGGGAAAGAGGTCCTTCTTTTGTTTCCATAGAGGATGATAACCTATGTGTTGCTTCCAGACTAATATGGTTTGATGGGCCAATACCTCCTGAAAGGTTGCCTTGAACAGCCCTCAAAAAAATACTTGACCCAATAAACAGCAGGAAGCAGTTTGGAGAAACTATCCCCATATTCCAAAATATTGTTTATGAATGTTTCTTTACATTTAAAGGGGAATATGCTACAGAGATTTGCATTGGTATGGATCTTGGTTTATTGATACAAATTTAAAGTCAATTTTTATATGTATATTTCTGCTCTTGATTAAGGTATTGTGTTTGTGCAGCCCATTTAGAAATGTAATACATAATGTATAATTAAGCCAGATGGAACTTTAGCTGGTAAGTCACAGCCACATGGCAATACACAGATTAATAGAAATGGGTTAAATTAATATGTAAGAGTTAGCCAAAAAGAAGCAAGAGCTAATGGGCCAAGCAGTGATTTAATTAATACAGTTTCTGTGTAATTATTTCAGAGCTAAGTAGCCAGGAACTAACTAGCAGCCTCCCCTCCTCCAACAAGGGAATCTCTCACAGGTCCCACCACCAGATTTGATTCAATCATTCCTTGCCACCATTGGAGAAGCTCATCCACAGAGAAATTAAAAGACCAAATACCTGTTGTTAAAATCCACACTGCTGTGGATGTGATAAAGGACAGAGTGGCTTCAGTAGATACAACAAAAATTTCAGGAGAGGTGATAAAACAAGTATTTTGGCAAACTGCTATAAATTATCAAACACCAAAACTAAAAATACAAATAAATGGCACTGAAATTGTAGGGTTAGTGGACATAGGCACAGATGTAACAAATAAATGGCACTGAAATTGTAGGGTTAGTGGACATAGGCACAGATGTAACAAATTCACCAAAATCTTCATATCCAGATTGACCTTTTAAGGAGGTAAATACTCAACGTCTAGGGATTGGAACTTTATCTCAGATAAAACAAAGTACAAGATGGGTTGAATGTATAGGGCTAGAAAGACAGATAGGAAAAGTAAAGCCATATGT
>NW_026073360.1:0-1850 GCF_014885135.2 Alexandromys fortis
TATATATGTATGTATATATACATGTATTATATAATATTTCTGAAAATGGCTAACGAGTACACAACAGAGTTCAGTGCACTTAAGAGGTCTATTGAAAGGTAGAGGCAGAGAACTGATGCAGGAACAGTGAGTCTTTTGGTATTACTTGATGAACACCATTAAAGGTCTACTGTAGGCCCTGCTACATAGTTCAGCTGAAGGGTAAGAGCTGAGCTGAAATTTAAGGTAAAATGTAGTCACTCAGTCAAGATGCAGAACTATGGGGGATATGGAGTTGAAGTGAAGGACCAGGTTAACAAAGATGGGTGAACAGGTTGATGATGGATGGCGATTTAAGTGAGTTACTTGTAGTGGGTACCAAGCTGAGCTGAAACTCCTGGGATAATTAGGAGTTCTCTGCCTGTCTAGCTTTCGATTCAGATATAGAGTAACTGAATGATATATTTGTGGGCCCTTATAATTTCAATACTTAGTGTCATCTTGTTAACTGGGTTCAGGAGAAACTCTTTCTTAGTTAGGTTTCTATTGCTGTGATGAAATGACATGATCAAAGTAATCTGGGGAAGAAAGGGTTTATTTAGCTTGCATTTAGACATTATAGTCCATCAATGAAGGAAGTCAGGGCAAGAACCTGGAGACAAGAGCTGATGCCCAGGCCATGAAGGAGTGCTGCTTACTGTCTTGCTTCTTATGGATTACTCAATCTGCTTTCTTATAGAATCTAGAAGCACCAGTCCAGGGTGCCACCATGTACCATCAATAACTAATTAAGAAAATGCCTTATGGGCTTGCCTACAGCCTGATGTTAGGGGGACACTTTCTCATTTGAGGTTCCCTCCTTTCAAATAACTCTAGCCTGGGTCAAGTTGGCATAAAACTAATCAGCACACTGTTACATCTTTCACCAGACAAATATTTCTGTTAAGTTTTCAGGCTTCATTTTCTTTATTAGATTTTAATTGACCCATATGCTTGTACGGTCCCAGTTTACTTTGGGTAGCTCATAGGGTGAAACCCTCTTTACTTTCAGTAATAATTTATCAGTCTGTGACTCATGGGTTGTGCTGGACAGATGCTTTTGTGCATTTGGACAAGATAGTCACAGAGTCATGCTGCCTTGACATTTACGCTTAAAATGAAGTCATTTTGTACAAGAGAGTGTCTCAGGGCAAGTTACAGCCTGCAATGGCTTTGTGTAGTTGGGAGTAACAGAATATTATGACATGGTCTGACCCCACCACTTGGGTCCTTGTGTCATGTTTGTCTGCTTTATTACCATGTGGGTTTCCATTGGTAACTACTTGAAGAACCATCTTTACAGACCATTTTGGCAGCCAATTATTTTTTATTTAGACTCATGGACCAACCGTCTAAGGCCTGCAGAGAAATGGGTAGGGCCCAGGACTAGAACTCCTGCTGTATCTTCAATGGAGTCATGGTAAATAGGCAAACAGACCTGGGTCCTGTCTGGGGCTTGGCAGGCTAGATTGCTTACAGGACGTTGATTTGCAGAGCTGGTACTATATAAGTCTCCAGTCAAGATTTATAAAGGGCAGGCCTATTTTCAGTATAACGTGAGTCTTGTTTCTTCTTGGTCCCTGAGAGGGCTCTTGTTACATGAAGGGTACTACTGCAAAAAACAACTCTCATCTCAAAGTGAAAAAAGACAGCAGGCTGTGGATATGAGTAACTATAGCTAGGAATAAGGATTCAGATTATTCCTGCATCACGTTCCAATGTGACAATTCTTTCACAAAGTTTTCATAGTTATAGAACAAAGGAAGTTATTCAATAAAACACATTTTAAAGAATTTTGGTAGAAGCATTAGATAGACTGGTTAACAGTAAAA
>NW_026073361.1:0-1919 GCF_014885135.2 Alexandromys fortis
CCCTCCGCCCCCATTTTTTTTTTTTTTTTGTAGATGTTGGCTGCATTCCAAAGCTCAGTTGGAGGGGGTAGGAAGTCAGAGGAGCTTGGTAGGAGTTGGAGGGGACACAGGTATAGAGACTTGAACTTCCCATGCCTGGTCACCTGCTCTTCTGAATTCCTTAGACACCTTCTACTTTTCTTTTTCTGCTTTTATGCTTGAGAGGCCACACATTTGCTTGTCCACGGTTAAAACCCTGCTTTCTCGTGGTGGGAGAGACAGAGCTCTGAACCAGATGAGGCACATGGCTTGTGGCTGGTGATCGACTTGGGTACTTTCAATACAAAATGCCAAGGTGTGCTTGGAATTCCCAGCAGAAACAGGCAAATTCTGAGTCTGCAGTCTAGAGCCTCCGTACAACTGGACAGTGCTACTGCCCAAGGTCCACTGTCCCACAGGGAGGCAGCTCAGGCCAGCGAACTGCAAGGCTAAGTGTGTGTTCGCATAGTAGACACCCAACCCAGCCTTTGATGCTTGACGCCTGCTTTCAATGCCCTGCCTCAAAGGAGGGTGTCCCAGCGGCATGGGTGTAAGCTGTATCCCCGGCTGCCCCAAAAAAGGGCTTTATCAGACACCACTCAATCACAGCATGTCAAACTCTGTCTTACTGTCCTCCCCACAAGAATGCCATGTGTCAGACAGAAGGCACACTCTACTCTTCAGACACAATGAAGCTGCAGGTCCCCAAGCAGGGACTCTTCACCCGCTGAGGACCCAACAGGGAGTAGTGAGGCTGATAGGGCCAATAGCGAGACGGGTAGAGCTCTGTGAACGCGACTGTTTCCAGGTTCTGTAGAGCGAATGGACTGGCTCGGGCTCGATTCTGCTGGCTGGAGACAGACTCTCTTCATTCTTCTCAGCTTCAAGCTGCTCTGAGCAGAGGAGTATACCAGTGCACCTGTCCCAGCCCCTTCCCGTGGTCCCCAAAGTCTTCCTCATCTCTAATCCTGGTCCATCACCAGGCAAATGAATGGGCACTCAGGGCACTGGGCCAGATTTCGTATGACTCAGTGTGGCCCATCCCACAGGGAGCCACGCAGCTCAGGGCAGACAGTAGATGACCATGTGCTAGCGAGATCAGTCTCGTGATAGAATATTCCACGGTTGATGCAACAGCAACAGGATGAGCACCCCTTAAAGACTAATCCTTCTGTACGAAAGGGACGTTGGAATAAATGGTCCCAGATTCCAGTCATTTCTGAACCGAGCCGTGTGTACCACCCATGCCTTCTCTGTCTCTGCCTTTGGGGACCGAGTGTTGAAGAAGGAGTGAGTCACTGTTTGGCCACTGCTCCTCTTCAGGACTTAATCCCTTAATGTAAAAGAGAATTAGGCAAGAGGATTAAGAGATTAAACAAGATTCATTACTGATTTCTTCAAAATTAAGCATTGGCTTAAAATAGCCTGCAAGAAGCCGCAAGCGAGCAGGTGAGGGCAAGGGCACACCATCGAGCAGATGAGGGCAAGGGCATGCCATCGAGCAGGTGAGGGCAAGGGCATGCCATCGAGCAGGTGAGGGCAAGGGCACGCCATCCAGGCATTGGAGATGCTCTCTGGTGGCTTCTGATAAAATCAGCATCCAGCAACGTGCTGAACAAACGTCATTAATGTCTTCAACCATGAAGGGAACTGAGTCAGCACTGTGGGAGGGGACCGGCCTAGGGAGGTGCTCCAATCCTGCCATGGGTTAGCCTGGGGTTTCTACTCATCTGCAGGGCTGGCCTCTTTCCCAGGGGTGACTCAGCTTTGCCACCACTCCTGGGCCAAACTCAGACTTGGTAAGCCTGGATCATACTCTGGGGTAGATTAAGAAAGACTTTGAAAACCAAAGCCGAGGGCCTCTGTGTGTGTGTGTGTGTGTGTGTGTGTGTGTGTGTGTG
>NW_026073362.1:0-1915 GCF_014885135.2 Alexandromys fortis
ATGCTCAACTTCCTTAGCGATCAGGGAAATGCAAATCAAGACAACTTTAAGATACCATCTTACACCTGTCAGAATGGCGAAAATCAAAAACACCAATGATAGCCTTTGCTGGAGAGGTTGTGGAGAAAGGGGTACACTCAGCCATTTAGTTTTTTAAGTTCTTTGTGTATTCCATGCATCTTCCCTCTTTTAGATGCATAGCTGCTGAACATTGTCTCCTACTTTGTGGGCTGTATCTTTGCTAAATGGACAGTTTTCTTTGATATACAAAAGCTTTTGATTTTTATGAGTACTGTTTGTCATTTGATCTTAATGCCTTAGTGTTCTAATTAATTAATTCTTTAGAGTCATACTTAGAAATCCTTACCTTCTCCTCTAACAGACTCAGTTTTGAGGTCTTTGGGGCTCATGAAGTTGTTCTCTGAAGGATGTCTCCTAAAATTGAAGAGTTAAGTTTAGGCTTCAAGATTTCCAATCTACTCTGATCAAAGCTATTGATTACTGGTTTTAGATAAAATGAAACCACTTGGTCAAGTTGTATCTCTTTATCTTCTTTATTCCCATGTGTCATGTAGTGACTCTAACTTAATGATGTGATGGCACAGTGACTGTTTCCTTCTCATTAAGGGTTTCTCTTCTGATACAGTTAGTTGAAGTTATTGTGCATTGGGTCCTTTACTATGGCTTCAGAACAACGTAAACTCTTCACTATCAGACATGCCTGTGTACCAGGAAGTTCCATCTTTAAAATGAACATTTGACGCATATGGTTTCTTTTAAAATTCTTAAAATGCTAATGGTGCTTACATTTCTAATCTACATAAATGTAGGCTACACTATTTTCATTTCCAGCTTTCCAGAGAAGGAGTTACATTTTGTTGAATAGTCCTTTTGCATATATTTAGATGCTTGTTTTCTAGAAAGAGACAGAAAGGGGGTGGATCTGGTTAGGAGAAGATGTGGGTAGAAAGTGGGAGGGGTAAAGGAAGAGGGAATTTTAATGACCATATATTATATGAAAAAGTCTTTTTCAATAAAAGAGAAACAATGCAACCCCCACCAATATGCATATAAATAATAAAGGAATTTTTTTCAGAGTAATATTGATTTTTTAATTTGTAATTTAGTTAATAAGTATCTGAATATTTGCATTTTTGTTGTGGGTTGAATGAGAATGGTCCCCAAAGGCTCATATATTTAAATAGTTCTATCTGTGGAACTATTTGGAAAAGATTAGAAGGTGTGGCCTTGTTGGAGGAGGTGCATCACTAGGGGTGAGCTTTGATATTTCAAAGACACCTAGTATCTATCTCTGTCTCATTTTTGTCAATCAACATGTGATCTCTCGGCTGTTTCTTTGTTCAGAAGTCATAGATCCTAACACTAAGCTAACTAAATTTTAACAATAAGTACAACTAAATACTTTCTTTCAAAGTTGCCTTGTTTATAGTGTTTTATCACAGCAATAAATGAAACTAAGGCCTTATACTTTTTATGCACTGACTATACAAAGGTTACTAGGAAACTCTTTGGATTAAAAGGAGATTGCAAAACTGTTTGGAATATAAAATACATAGGATTCCTTAGTGAAAATTAGGAAGTAATGATGTATTTACCTAATAAAAGAGTATGTTATTTTTAGTGACTACCAGTGAATGCATTTCTTTTTCTTTGTCTAATTTTATTTTTGAGATTAGTATGTTAGTATATAATTATATTTCTCACTTCTCTTTTCTCCCTTCAAATCCTCTCCTATACCCCCTACCTGCTGTCCTCCAAATTCATGCCCTCTTCTTTTGTTGAAATAAGAGCGTCGGGGCTGCGTCCCCAACACCCCGGCCGCTTGCTAGCTCATGCCCGAAATAACAACACACAAACTGTATTCATTTAAGAACTGCTTGGCCCATGAACTCTA
>NW_026073363.1:0-1913 GCF_014885135.2 Alexandromys fortis
ACACACACATACACACACACACTTCCGAGGGGTAATGGGATCAATTAAGCCCTGTTCAGTTAGGAAAATACAGAAACACACATTCCGAACACCATGTTATTCAAAGGAACCTACCCAACTCTGAAGCCACATCGCAGCAGTAACAGGCTAAGGTAAGACAAGACATTCAAGAAGAATATAAGAGTCAGCTGCTGCAAAATCATCTTCTAAAACCATGGGACCATTGCACACAGACACTCCCAACCGCGTGGTTGCCTGCATTAGACCCACACAAGAGCAAGCCAACCAACTTTGCAGCATGGACATGGAGCCTAGCCCTACTGGAGGAGCTTTGGGAGTTACAAGATGTCGGGGGTTGGGGTACGTCCATTTTCTTCCAGGAATTGACCCCCATTAGGCTCTGGTGGATGACTACACACCCATGCACAAGAGGACAGCACGGAATAGACTATCTGGACTGTAAAAAGAGGACATGAAGTTGGGAAGAGGGTGTGGTGGGCCATCTGGAAGGGGCTGGATAGGAAGTAGAAATTGATAATGATCAAAATATGATCAATACAAATCAAAGTATCAAAGAATGGATCGAACAAATTTTTTTTAATGCATTGGAGTTGGAGAAATGGCCCGGTTGTTAAGAAAGCTGGCTTCTCTGACAGAGGACCTAGTTCAGTTCCCAGCACCCATATCAGACAGCTCACACCGCCGTAACTTCAGCTCCAAGGTCCTCTGCCAGCCTCAGTATACGTCTGCCCTCATGGGGACATCCCCACAAATACACATCATTTAAACATTTTTTTAATCTAAGAAATGCCCATCAAAATCCCAGCAAAATTCTTCAAAGACCTCAAAAGAATGGTACTCAACTTCATTTGGAAAAACAAAAAACCCAGGATAGCCAAAACAATCCTGTACAATAAAAGAACTTCTGGAGGCATCACAATCCCTGACTTCAAACTCTACTACAGAGCTACAGTACTGAAAACAGCCTGGTGTTGGCATAAGAACAGACAGGAGGACCAATGGAACCGAATAGAAGACCCGGATATTAATCCATACATCTTCAAACACCTGATCTTTGATAAAGAAGCAAAACATATCAAATGGGAAAAAAAGAAAGCATATTTAACAAGTAGTGCTGGCATAACTGGATATCAAAATGTAGAAAAATGAAAATAGACCCATATCGATCACCATGCACAAAACTCAAGTCCAAATGGATCAAAGACCTTAACATAAAGCCAGACCCACTGAACTTTTTAGAAGAGAAAGTGGCAAGTACACTTGAACACATTGGCACAGGGACCCACTTTCTAAATAGAACCCCAGTAGCAAGACACTGAAACAATTAATAAATGGGACCTTCTGAAACTGAAAAGCTTCTGTAAAGCAAAGGACACGGTCAACAAGACAAAACGACAGCCTACAGAACGGGAAAAGATCTTCACTGACCCCACATCAGACAGAGGTCTGATCTCCAAAATATACAAAGAACTCAAGAAATTGGAGACCAAAAGATCACATTATCCAATAAAAAAAAATGAAGTACAGACCTAAACAGAGAACTCTCAACAGAGGAATCCAAAACAGCTGAAATACACTTAAGGAAATGATCAACATCCTTAGTCATCAGAGAAATGCAAAGCAAAACAACTCTGAGATTTCATCTTACACCTGAAAGAATGGCCAAGATCAAAAACACTGATAACAACTTGTGCTGAAGAGGTTGTGGGGAAAAGGGAACACTTCTGCATTGCTGGTAGGATTGCAAGCTGGTACAGCCCCTTTGGATGTCAGGGTGGCTACTTCTCAGAAAATCAGGAAACAACTTTCCTCAAGACCCAGACCCAATAATGCCACTTTTGGGTATATATCCAAAGAATGCTCAATCGTGCCACGAGGACATGTGTTCAACT
>NW_026073364.1:0-1883 GCF_014885135.2 Alexandromys fortis
AGAAGGGGAGGATTGGGGGAACTTGGGGAAACAGGAAGATACTTGTATTACTTTTAATAAAATGCTGATTGTCCAGTTGCCAGGCAGGAAGTATAGGCGGGGCAAAGAGGCAGGAAGTAGAGGTGAGGCAATGAGAATTCTGGGAAGAGGAAAGTTTCAGTCTACAGTCGTGACCCAGACACAGAGGAAGCAAGATTTGACTCCTTGCTGGAAAAGGTACCTAAACTACATGGCTAACACAGACAAGAATTATGGGCTAATAAAAGTTGTAAGAATTAATAAGAAGCCTGAGCTACTAGGTCAATCAGTTTATAATTAATATAGACATCTGTGTATTTCTTTGGGATTGAACGACTGCAGGACACAGTGGGACAGAAACCTCTATCAACAGGCTGGCCTCAAACTCACAGATATCCACCTATCTCTGTCTCCCAAGTACTGGAATTAAAGGAATGTGCCATCTTGCCAGGTAAAAAGTACATGTCATTAACTCAGTTGTACTTGTAGAAAGAAGAGAATATAAGGTGAATATCTCTAAGGTCTTCAGGAAAACTCCATACAATGACCTTAATCTCAGGTGATGTCTCAAGGTCACCCTAGAGGATATCCTACTACTGACATTTTTTTAAACCAGCATAATTTCTAACTGCATTCTAAATACTTATATACAGAGAAAATTATAGCCCTCGCCCCTCATCAAAGAAGCTTCTTTTTTCAGCATATGAGGAGAATTACAGAAAGCAATAACTGATCAAAATGCAAAGATTATCTTACCATGGATGTCCAAACCAAGTTGACATATCTATAATATGACAGAATGATTGTAAGAGCCAGAGGATGAGGATTTCTTGTGTGATTGTGTGTCTTCTATCTAGGACAAGGGAAGTTACACCCATGAAATCTCAACAAATGCTTGCCTAAATAAAATGTGAACAATGACAATAGCAGATGACATCTTAGCATGGATGTGAGAAATCTCACAAGGCTCCACCCATAGATGAAAAGATAAGAGCTACAGGCAATCAATGGCTAATGAGAGAAGGAGAAGAATCAGTCCTCTCCGGGGATTACGTCCCCCATGACAGACTATCCAATCACAAGTGGTAAGCCCTAAACACACAAACAACCCTAAATGGACTCATCATGTGTGTATGCGTGTATATACACATGTGTGTGTGTTTGTGTATCAAACAATAATGATTAAAGAAGAGGTCATGAGTTTGAGAGTGGGGTTGGGAGCATGGGAAGAGTTGGAAATGGAGAGGAAGGGGTGGGGATGGGGATGATGTAAATCTAGTAATTATGTAATAAATTTTTAAAAACTTAAAAAAATTAAAGTAAATGATGTTAAACAAAATTTATTCCATAAATATTCAGCATGAACTTACCTGTACCATTCATGGGTCTAGGCACTGGAGATATAACAGGGAGAAGAAGTACTTGCTCTCAAAGGATTTACATTCTCATCAGAAAATAGACAATATGTAAGTATGTATACATATATTTATACAGATATATGAGTTTATAGTCCTAGACTTTATATATGCATATGTTTATGTATATATATATTAGTCATATTTAATATCTGAAAGGCACTAATACGCTCTTTAATCTGTTTTTATTTCTGTATATACATACATATATGAGTGAGTATATTAATAAACATGTAAATGTGCTTATCAATGAAATATTAATAACTGAATAGAGGCATGCATAAAGATAGGAAATAAACTCATGCAATTATCTGAAGAGAGTATGACTTTAAAAAAGGGAAGAGCATGACTTTAAGTGTCTTTTGGCCATTTGAACTTCTTCTGTTGAGAGATCTCTGTTCAACTCAGTGCCCCATTTTATAATTGGGTTGATTAGCCTTTTACGGTCTA
>NW_026073365.1:0-1954 GCF_014885135.2 Alexandromys fortis
CTCTCTCTCTCTCTCTCTCTCTCTCTCTCTCTCTCTCTCTCTCTCTCTCTCTCTCTCTCTCTCTCTCTCTCTCCTCTCCTCTCCTCTCCTCTCCTTTTGACCTCTCTCTCCAGGCAAACCGCTCCCAGCCCTTAAGTAGGCATGGGCTGCCAACCCTGAACTTCCAGGTGGGCACTGCCCATAGGTTCACGCATATGCAGGCAGCTGATAATCATTGCGTTATCATAGCATAGGTCAGGCCTTAGCCATCTCAGGAGTTGATTATACATCTCCATCAGGTGTGATTCCATGCAGCTCGCTACACATTGGTGCACAGCCATGACATCTATGGTGCTGGGTCTTGCTGTTTGCCATCGGCTTCCTCTGTGCTGTGCATGGGAGAGCTGCCTCTCCCCTCTGCATTGCTTCTCTGCCAAGCTCTGCTGTGCAGATCTCCACAGAGGCCATGGCAGCTTTCTGTCCTCAAATCAATGACTTTTCTTCTTATCTTTCTTTTCTCTGTTAAGATTTCCCACTCTTTGGAATAATTTTATAATAGCCACTCTGAAATACTTATTTCTTCTTCTCTTTCCAACATCTGTGCCATCTCAACAAAGCTGAGGTTCTCTTGGGTCTTAGTGAATGAACTAAGCAATGTCAGACTGGGCATTGTGTGTCGTGTGCTGTAAACTGATGCACACACTAGGGTCATGCTCTACTTGTCCAGGTAGCATTAGAGGCTCCAGGCCTCACGTTTGTGAGTGGTGACTCAAATGGAAATTCCAGAGTTTGCATTGTGAATCAGAATAACCCCAGTGTGTGCTTGACACCTCTGACTCCTCAACTCAGCAGCATGGGCTGGCAAAAAGGAAGATGGCTGCAAAACTCTGGGTCCCATCAGTACAGTGCAGCTGCACCTCGCTCCAGGAGAGTAATGCCAGCGATCTTCCCTTAATTGTCCCATAAGGAAGGAATGTCCTTTGCTGCAAAAGAAGGGTGGGAAGCAGAATTCTCTCCCAGGCTTCTTTGGAGATTCTCTTCACAGCAGTTCAACTGTAGAAGTCACAGTTTACCTCAGAGGCTCAGCCCAGGAGAGAAACATAACAAGTGACAAGATGACATCCATGAACCTCACCATTGTAACATCTTGAGGGTCCCATTTGATGGCATTTTACTTTGGGACATAGAAACAAAAAGTTAAAACAATCTCTGGCCTGTTGAGAATCACTTTTCTTGTATTTTGGCAAAACAGAGTAAACTTTGGTGGGAGGTTTGCTTCATGCAAATGCTATCAGAGGTTACAAAAATAAAAAGACATGCAATTATTTAATCTGGTCAGGGTTAAAATATTCAATCTGTGTCTTGCTACACAGTCATATGAGGTTGGCTGATATGTCTGGTGTCACAGCAATAGGTCATGGTGACACTGAGGCTGGAAACATCATGCCAGTCCAGTAATTTTTTATTTCTTTATTTTGTATTGTCTATGGATTTACATTTTGATATCTGTGTATAATCAAATGACTTTAAATAAATATTAAATTAAAAATAAATTTATACAACTTAGGTATAATTAAATTTTAATTCTTGCTATGAGTAAATAATTCCCACAAGCTGATGCATGGCTTTCCCTTTGGGGTTTGTGCCCCCTTCATTCACCCTCCATGACAAGCACACATGGAGTCACATTAGCAATCATCTGTTAGCATTCCATTTTCCACTGTCGAGGAAAGGGGAATCTGATTTCCCCAGGTTGCTCAGTGGGATAATGGCAAACCAGTTCTTGAACATACATGATTTGACTCAATACAAAAACTCAATACATATATCCTATAGAATAAAATGACCTTTAATAACTAGATGTATTTCGTCACAGACTCATTCACTCAAGAGACACTAAACAAATGCTTAGCATGACAGGCACAGCACAGGACAGTCTATGGTCCAATGAGTTCTATGGATTCTGCTAATCAAT
>NW_026073366.1:0-1905 GCF_014885135.2 Alexandromys fortis
TTTAAATCATTTAAAATGTAGCCTGGGGCCTGGCAGTGGTGGTGCACGCCTTTAATCCCAGCACTCAGGAGGCAGAGGCAGGCGGATCTCTGGGTGGTTGAGGTTAGCAGGGCTATACAGAGAAACCTTGTCTCAAAAAAAAAAAAAAAAACCAAAACCAAAAACAAAAACAAAAACAACCAGACAAAAAAAAGTTGTCTGGGGCTGGGGACCTCCTTTTAAAAAAAGATTTAAGGATGTCAGTATATGTAAAATGCATCAGCCTTACATAAGGTGTATGTATGTAAGTTAGAAAAATCTTCTATTGCAGGCTGGCTCTTCTTTGGGCATTGGCACGCTTTTTCAGCAAAGAGACTTTTCTCTACTGTCCTCAGTTCATGGAGTGATTTTTCACCGGGAAGCCTTATTATTTCTCTATCATCTCGGTTTATGGTTTTCTTTGTTCTGCTGCTATAAAGCCTCATGGAATTGTCACTGTAGTGGGATGTGGTGTTTGAGGTAACCTCAATCTGTGACCCTGGGCCTTGGCCACTCATATTCGGCTCCATTGTGAAGTATCTCTTTTTGCTTTTGAAGTGAGAGCTGGATTTTTGCATTGACAACCACATCAGCCCTTCTATATACGAGCAGCTGAGACATCAATAAGTTTAGGCACATGTCCAAAATTAGAGTAAAATAGGATTTTGGGTCCAAGTAGTCTGCCCCAAGCTCATTACTCTCCAAATTGTATTGAATCCGCATTGACTAATGTCATCAAGGTAGAACATAGGAGCATTAAAAAAAATGAGGATCATAAATTGCTCTACTGTTTGAAAACACAGACCAACCCTCAGATTCTGTAACAAACCGTGATGCCCCAAAGAAAGAGACAATGACCCTGGCGTATAAGTGATACACACCAGAGTCAACGGAGTGCACGGGGCTGTCTGTGCTGCTCTGGTAGTGGTGGTGGTTTATGCAGAGGTATGAAAGGGAAAGATGTAGCCTGGTTTATTTTCAGATTTGTTTCTCTACAGTTTCAGCTTCTCTTTAGCAATGAGCCTAA
Organism: Alexandromys fortis; assembly: GCF_014885135.2. Lineage (NCBI taxonomy): Eukaryota > Metazoa > Chordata > Mammalia > Rodentia > Cricetidae > Alexandromys > Alexandromys fortis. Next base: position 1,046 of record NW_026073366.1, read on the forward strand.
AAATGTGCATAAAATATATTTGATAGTGCAAGTATAAACTCCGGAGTGGAACACCACAGCTTCTATTGTGAGTGGCCATTCTGTGCAGCTCTGTCTTGTATAATCTTTGGGTGTGATTAATTTTGGTGTGTGTGTGTGTGTGTGTGTGTCTAGTGTGTATGTGTGAGGGGGTGGGGGTAGCTTTTTCTTTCCTCAATTTTTTTTTTTTAAAAACCTAATAACATTTAAAAGAAAAACAAAAGGGCCCATGAGTAGCAGATGACTTCTGATTTCTTGGCCACCTCATATCCACGGGGAGCCCCTCTCTATCTCTTTTCTCCAGGCAAAGATTTCTTGCGTATATGTTCATAGGGATGAGTATGTGCCTCTTTCTCGGAACTGGTTTTGTCTGTTTATATGTTCTGCCTTTGTGAGTGTCTTCTCATCTTCCAGCTCTTTTCTTAAAAGCACATTCCTTCCTCCTGTGAGCTAGCACACTTCTAAGGGATTTTAGTCCCTCTTAGGCTGGTCTGAGTATGTGAGCTTGGGTTCGTGGCCAGAGGTTCTCGAGCGGCAGCTTCAGTGTCTCTGCCATTTACTTGGTCAGGATAAATTCTTTGAAGGTAGAAATGGGGAAGACTGAATCCAAATGACAAATCCTAAGATAAGAAACGCTGAAATCTAAGATCGAAGAGAACAATGCATTTTGGTAAAAGCCACAAAGAGCCCTGGGAGGCTTCAAGGAGATTTTCTTAGTGATGTGGGGGTGACAGGATGCTAGAAAGATCTTAGGAGAGAGAACCCAACCCTTGCTAAGACACACTCAGAGCCCATTGTGTTCAATAGAAATACTATACATATTTTAAATTAATAATTATTTA
>NW_026073367.1:0-1908 GCF_014885135.2 Alexandromys fortis
TGGCTTCAAACCTGTACCGATTCTGTATCTGCTGGGGCTAGAGGCATGAATCACCATGCCTGACTTCGTGCCTGCATTCTTTTATTCAAGAATGTGTCTCAGGGCGACATGAGAAAGAAAATGCCTTAATGTCAACCAGCCATCAAAATCTGGAAATCAAAGATGTTCAATGCAGCAAATGTGCACATGAAAAGGGGCAGCAGGAAATAACCAAGCTGGGTACATCATGCCACACAGCGGCTGCGTTCAGCTGTCCGTCCACCTGCTGCTGCCCCTCCCACACCTGCGTGGGAGGGCCAGCTCAGAACACTCTTACTACATTTACTGGTCAAACCAGCAGACTGTGTCTCTCGCAATTGCCACCTCAGGGGCTGTGCCCTCCTCTGTAGGTGGTGAACGGAAGGCAGCCCAACAAAGGAATGGACTGTCTGTCCTGAGCTGCCAAACCCTGAGGGCATGGGGCCCACACACAGAGAACAATAAGGAGAGCTAGAAACAAAATGAAGACGGTCATTGTGTTCAGAACTCCAGTCAGTTTCAAAAGGAAGGGAACGGGCAACTTGCAGGGGTACACTCATGACATTGCACTCTAAAACGCTGAAGAGCTTGTTTCCATAGAATTGCGGGATATAGAGGGAAATTTGTGATATAATGTGAAGTGAGACGGGCGTGTGTAAAATTATATGTGTGCTTAAGCCAGTCACAACGGCTCGCTCCTGTAATTCTAACCCTAGGCAAGCTGAGGCATGAGGAGTGCAATGAGTTTGAGGACAGTATACGCATATATACATATACCAAGATATATTTGAGAAAAATACTAAAAGAAAAATAGTCAGGGGTTAACCGTGGAATTACCAGTCTTCATTCTTTTCTCTTTATCATATAAACAGTATGAGATGTATAGATAGGAACCTCTACTGCAACATATTCATATTCTTAACAGAAAAAAAAAATAAAAGAAATCTCTTTTAGGGCAGAAAACAATAGCCCAGGTTGGCATCCACTCCTGGTCCTCCTGCCTCAACCTCCCTCACAGCCTCTGACTTCCATGCTATTTTTAAGTTTGTATTATAAGTACAGGAGCTAAAGCAAACATTTCTGCATCAAAGACAGTAAAATCTTGGCAAAGATTTCTGTAACTATTTTTGAAATGCTACTAACTACAGTTTGCCCAAGCAATGATCTACTGCTTTACTTATATTCAAACATAAGCATGTAATACACACTTTTCTAATCTTCCAGAGAACTCTCCATCCAATGTATTAGCATAAGAATAAGCACAGTGATTAGTTACTTTATAATAAAGCTTCAAAATGTCATACCCAAGCTGTCATGCTATTTCACCTTTGGGGGGGTGGGGTAGCATTTTTTTTGGTTTAGTTTAGTTTGGTTTGGTTTTTAGAGACAGGGTTTCTCCATACAGCCCTGGCTGTCCTGTAATTTACTCTGTAGACCAGGCTAGTTTCAAACTCATAGAGATCCGCCTGCCTCTGCCTCCTGAGTACTGGGATTAAAGGTATGCACCACCACTACACAACTATGTTATTTAATCTTTGGAGAGGAAGAATGCACGTCTTCCCAGCTACAGTATTTGGCTTTTCAAGTTAATTCCTAAATATATAAGAGTTAACTTGAAGTTTTAAACACAACTAAGTTGCTATTGAAATGATATCATATAATACATGCAAAAGGGAGAACAATCAGAAAATCTTTTCATGTCAAAACTGATTAGTCAAACCTGGCAAACGCATAGGTAGAAATAAAGAGACACAAATAATCTTGTCTCTTGATAGAAAATGTTGTACCGCCGGGCGGTGGTGGCGCACGCCTTTAATCCCAGCACTCGGGAGGCAGAGGCAGGCAGATCTCTGTGAGTTCGAGACCAGCCTGGTCTACAAGAGCTAGTTC
>NW_026073368.1:0-1891 GCF_014885135.2 Alexandromys fortis
TTTTTTTTCAAAAAGAAAATAATCTATCTTTTTTTCATTTTACATACCAATCCCAGTTCCCACTCCGTCCCCTCCTCCCATTCTTTCCACCTAATCCCCCATCTTACCCCTTCATCCATTCTTCAGAGAGGGTAAGGCACTTTGCTTTGGGAAACAGTCAAGGCCCTCCCTACTATATCTAGGTTGAACAAGGTATCCCATTCAAAGAGAATATATTTGCAAAACGTCAGTACAAACAGTAGGGATAAATCCTGGTGCCACTGACATTGGCTCCTTGGTCCACCCCAGCCATACAACTGTCACGCACATTCAGAGGGATTAGTTTGGACCTATGCTGGTACCTTCCCTGTCCAGCTGGAGTTGGTGAGTTCCCATTAGCTCAGGTAAACTATTTCAGTGGGTGTCCCCATTATGGTCTTGACCTCCTTGCTCATATTCTCACTCCTCCCATTCTTCAACTGAACTTAGAGCTTAATCCAGTGCCCAGCTGTGGGTCTCTGCCTCTTTTGTCATCAGTTGCTGGATGAAGGCTCTATGATGATATTTAAGATAGTCATCAATATGACTACAGGACAAGGCCAGTTCAGAAACCCTCTCTTCTATTGCTTATGGTATTACCTTGGGTCATTCTTGCGGATTCCTGGGAATTTCTCTAGTGTCATGTTTCTTGCTAGCCCCATAATGGCTCCCTCAATCAAAAATATCTCTTTCCTTGCTCTCATCTCTATCCTTCCTCCATCTCAGTTATCCCATTACGGCAAGTTCTCCTTCCCCCTTTCCTTTTCCTCTAGTCTTTTTTCCATCCTCCCTTCTCCTCCCAACCCCATGCTCCCAATTTTGTCGGGTGATTTTGTCTATTTCCCCTTTCCAATGGATCTATGTACATTTTTATGTACATTTTTTAGGGTTCACCTTGTTACTTAGCTTTTCTAGGATCATGAAGTATAGGCTCAATATACTTTGCTTTATAGCTTATGTGCGAGGACATACCATGTTCTTCTTTCTGAGTCTGGGTTACCTCACTCAGGATGTTTTTTTCTTGTGCCATCCATTTACATGAAAATTTCAAGATGTCATTGTTTTTTACTACTGAGTAGTAATCCAATGTGTAAATGTGCCACATTTTCTTTATCCATCCTTCAGTTGAGGGGCATCTAGGTTGTTTCCAGTTTCTGGCTATAAAATAATGCTACTATGAACATTGTTGAACAAATGTTCTTGCATTATGATTGAGTATCTTTTAGGTATATGCCAAAGAGTGATATTGCTGGGTCATGAGGTAGGTTGATTCCCAATTTTCTGAGAAACTGTCATACTGATTTTTAGAGTGGTTGTACAAGTTTGCATTCCCACCAGCAATGGAGGAGTGTTTCCCTTACTCTGCATCCTCTCCAGCATAAGCTATCATTGGTGTTTTTTTGATTTAGCCATTCTGACTGGTATAAGATGGTATCTCAGAGCCATTTTGATTTGCATTTCCCTGATGGCTAAGGATGTTGAACATTTCCTTAAGTGTCTTTTGGCCATTTGAGAGTCTTCTGATGAGAATTTTTTGTTTACTTTTGAACACTATTTTTAAATTGGGTATTTGGAATTTTGGTGTCTAATTTCTTGAGTTCTTTATCTTATGTGCGGTTGGCAAAGATCTTTTCCCACTCACTAGTTGCCATTTTGTCTTATTGACTGTGTCCTTTACTTTACAGAAGCTCTTCAATTTCAGGAGGTTCCATTTATTTATTGTTGCTTTCAGTGTCTGTGCTACTAGGGTTATATTTAGAAAGTGCACTTAATGGGGGAAGAGTCTTCTGTTTTGTGTTGATTTCATTGGTTAAATAAAGAAACTGTCTTGGCCCAAACAGGACAGAAAATTAGGTAGGTGGAGTAGACTGAA
>NW_026073369.1:0-1912 GCF_014885135.2 Alexandromys fortis
TCTATTCTTGCTTAAGGTATTGTGCCTATGCAACTAATTTCAAAATGTAATGTAAAGTTCTAGTCCTTAAAGGCTATTATTACAAACTGTTTAAGATAATTAAAAATGTATGTTAGACCTAGGTGGTGGTGGCACACACCTTTAATCCCAGCAATTGGGAGGCACGTGAATCTCTGGGAGTTCGAGACCAGCCTTGACTGCAAAGTGAGTTGCAGTAAAGCTAGGGGTGTTACACAGAGAAACCCTGTCTCAAAAAAGAAAGAAAGAAAGAAAGAAAGAAAGAAAGAAAGAAAGAAAGAAAGAAAGAAAGAAAGAGAAAATAAACTTAGAAGTTAGCCATCTGTAACAATCAAATTTGTGGCCATGTTAGGTATGTTTTCAAGGTCAAACAGATATATTTTAGTAGACAGATGGTCTTTGAATGCTTCAGATACCCACAGAATATGACATTTAAAATGTTTTAATAACATAGGCTTTTCATTACAATGAGAAACATCTGATCCTGGCAGCAATCTGCTTTATAAAAGGATGGTTGGCATTGAAGAACCTCCAAATGGAGTTTGTTTTCATTATGGCCAAAGTTACCACTGGGCAAGAAACTTCTATTGCCTTGATTATTGACAGTATGCTGTCCAAATTGAACAAGTAGGACACTAAAGAAAGCCATTGCTGAACTTTGCTAGGACGAGGTAGACCAGTCCTTCAAAATTTCTGCTTCACAGAAAAGTATGTCAGATATTCTAGGCCAGTAGGCTGAAGATGGATGTTCCAATGTTGCAGAGAAACCTGGGGTAACTGTCCAGGCAGTCAGCTGTCTCTGTCATTTCTATAGTTTTAAAAGTTGTTTGCTCTGCACTTCCTGTTTACTCAGGTAATAGTTTATCGCTCTTTGATCTCTGATGGGGGTTGAAGACTAGATAGTTATACAGTTTTCCTTGTTACCAAAGTTAGAAAAAAAAAATCTTAGATAAAGGATGTAAAATTTATAATATGGGGAAACATAAAAGCTTAAGTTTTTTATCTAAGAAGATGTTTTAAGGTCTAAAAAGATATTTTAGGATGTTAATATAAGTTATGATAGAAAATGGTTTAGATATAAAATCATGGATAAGATAGATAATGGAGTATTTACTCTGAATTTACCAAATGAAAATGAACTGGATGTTTTGGATGTAATTCTTACCTGACAATTGTTCCTATTGTATATAGTTTTATTGTGTTAAAGTTAAAACCTTTTCTTTTTATTTAGACAAAAACAGGGAAATGTTGTGGGATATTTTGATCACATTCTGACACTCCTAAGACTGCCAATAGTTTGCTTTGAATCAGAGGGCAGAGCTAGCTACTAGCTGACCAAAATTAGCTATAGAAGTTTTGGTGAACTGAGGATATAAACAGGGGCACAGGAAGTAGTAGGGTAGGGCTTAAAAAGATTCTTGTCCCCTTTGGATAGAGGAATGGTGTGGGATTTCCTTCTGTATGTTGTGGTTACCATTAATGAATAAAGAAAACTGGTTTGGTCTGTTGATAGGGCATAACTTAGGTAGGAGGGGAAAACTAAACTGAATGCTGGGATAAAGAAGGGCGGAGTCAGCGAGAAGCCATGGAGCTGCCAGAGATAGATGCTGGGAACTTTAACCAGTAAGCCACTGCCAAGTGATTATACACAGATTAATAGAGATGGGTTAAATTAATATGTAAGCATTAGCCAATAAGAAGCTAGAGCTAATGGGTCATGCAGTGATTTAATTAATAAAGTTTCTGTGTGATTAATTTGGGTCTAACCTAGCTAGGCAGCCAGGAAGAATAAGCAGAAACAACAGAGAGAGAGAGAGAGAGAGAGAGAGAGAGAGAGAGAGAGAGAGAGAGAGAGAGAGAGAGAGAGAGAGAGAGAGAGAGAGAGAGAGAGAGA
>NW_026073370.1:0-1905 GCF_014885135.2 Alexandromys fortis
TCTGTGTGTATGCCTGCAGGCCAGAAGAGGGCACCAGACCTCATTACAGATGGTTGTGAGCCACCATGTGGTTGCTGGGAATTGAATTCAGGACCTTTGGAAGAGCAGACAATGCTCTTAACCGCTGAGCTATCTCTCCAGCCCCCCATAGGTAATTTCTTAATTGTACTTTTATCCCTAGTACCACCTGTAATCAGTTTCCCCCTGCATATAACACATCTAATAGTGATTCCTACCATATGGACCAATTATGAGTATTATGCAATATAATGAATTTGGACTATTTATCATATCAATATGGTCTTAGTGAGTAAAACCATTAACCCAGAAATATGATGGAAAAAATTGAGCATAATATGGACAAGCTAAATCACTGTAAGAGGTCACATGAAAATTTTACAATCAATATAAAATTGATCAGCTCATATAAAGATCCTGTGGGAAGATAACCCTTTTAATGACTATAAGAAATTCTAGTATATTCTCAGTATACATGTATCTAAATTTGTCACATACTGGATCTAGCAGGAAACATAATTAATGAAAGATAAATCATAGCCATGACATTATAAATGCAACCCCCCTCCTTTAGCACATGTTGTATTTGAGACTAGTGTTTCTTTGATACACTAGGACATGTCTTATAATCTTAAATAAAATATTTATTGGTCATAAACACTCTTAATCCCTTGTGTTTAGCTGACGTGCACACTTGTCTACCTGGTTCAATTCACTTAGCTTAAATTAGAACATAGATTATGTATAGAATCAATGTACTTAACTCTACCCACAGACTTTATTAGCTATAACTACATTAGCATACTAAGCCACCTGACATAAAACATTTCTCATCGTTTTAATGTGATTTACTTGTATTTCCATTTTCCACCAATAAACTACTGATGAGTACACTATGTCTAGAATATTTTAAATCTGGGTCTTGTGCATTGATCATGCTGAAAAGTGCCCATTGAATAAATATATGTATGAATGATTGCAGGAACTATACATAGCATGCCTGTAAATAGATAATTGAACTTAAACTCCTCTTTGAGAATAAAATTATTAAATCAATACAAAACGAGACCATATTAAGAAATGACAAGTAGAAGTATAAGGACATTCTTCAGACTTAATAAAAAAGAAAATAAGTTTAACTATGTGCTCTAACACACACATTGCTCTAGGCAACGGTATGTTTGTTTATCCACAGCATGCATTTTATTCATCTAGGTTTTACTTATTCATATTATGTCTGTGTGACTCTTGCCTGTATTAAATATGTCAACGTGCTAGCGCCAATTATAAATAGAAGATTACTTAGACTTAAAGAAACTGACAAGAAACATGAAAAGTAATAGTTTTTCCTGCTTTTCCAGGTAAGCATTTTATAAGATTTTTCTTTTGTTTTGGTATTGTTCATTTTGTGTTAGTCGTGTTGAGAATTTAATGAATTTTGATTTAGTTTTAAGAAGGGAGAGTCAGTCTTCAACAATTTTCAACCTAAAGCCCTTGGTAGGTTGCTGAAGTTCCAGTAGTTGTGCTCACAGATGCGTGTACATATAGGCATCCTGGAATGTGCTCAATACATTTAAACAAGGTTATATCAAGTTGGGAGTGGTATGAAGAGATGGGGATAGCATTATGAATATGTATAGAATTCTCAAAGAATAAATTAAAGCCTATTTTAAAAAGAAACTGATATTTAAAAACAACATCTTTACTGAAATCCCTTTAGATTTTATAGACTGTGTATTATGAAAGTTAGTCAGACATTTCCCTATCATCTCTTGAACATTTATAAACCGTCAGCATATTTTATTAATAATCTCATTTGAGATGTAATAGATAATACATTTATACATGTGTGGTACTTTACATTTCACTGTGATTTGTAACTATGGG
>NW_026073371.1:0-1911 GCF_014885135.2 Alexandromys fortis
TTATTTTACATGCAGACTGCAGGTTTCTTTCCACCCTCTCCTCCCATTCCCTTCCCAACCTCCCCCCGGCCTCCCTGAATCCACTCCTCTTCAGGTTCTGTTCAGAAAGAGGAGCAGGCCTCCAATGGGTACCAACAAACGGTGGCATTTCCAGTTGTGAAAAGACTAAGCACATCCCCTTGAAAGAAGGCTGGACAAGAGAATTCAGGATGAGGAACAGGATCTCAAGAACCAACCAAAGCATTAGGGACAGCCTCTGTTCGCATTGTTAGGAGTTCCACAGGTAGATGAAGCTACACAACTGTCACATATATGTAAAGGTTCTACGTCAGTCCCATGAAGTCTCCATGCTTGATAGTTTAGATTCTCTGCGTTCCTATGAGCTAGGTTAGTTGTTTTTATTGGTTTTCTTGTGATGTCTTTGACCTCTCTGGCTCCTACAGTCTTTCCTCCCGTGTCTTTAGCAGGGTTCCCAAGCCTGACCTACTCTTTGGCTGTGGAGCTGCATGTTTCCATCAGTGACTTGATAAGTCTTCTGATGGCAATTAGGGCAGTCATCAATATGATCACAGGAGATGGCCAGTTCAGTCTCTAACTTTATTCTGAATTACATTTTCATGCTCTGTGTTCCATTTAACCATACAACAGTAATCAAATTTCATGTTTAGAAAAGAACTCATCAGTGTTTGCAATTTCCCTTTTCTATTTTATGTGCAAAGGACTGTGCTTAGGACTACAAAAATACTTACAAATAAACTTGTTAGTTTTAGGCTAATATACACACATATAAAGAATTAACAAGACCACAGTTAATTTTAAAGTTCTTTGCTAGCTAATACTGCTAAGGGAGTTTCAGAACTGTGTGCCATGTTCCAAGGAGGCTTATGTGATAGCCAGCTATAATTTGGAATTTGAACAATTCTACTGTCTTATTTTAAGTGCAATTTCCTTTTCCGATGCTCTGGGCAGTCACACTAACTTCACACTGCCATCGCTGCTGTACATGGCTTGTCTGATTTGCATGGTAATAGTTTATAATGTATATGTAAGCTTTGTTTTGACAAGTTCCCAGAGAACCAAGCTTGTAGCAGATGCTTAACACATATGTTTATTCGCCAAGCTCGCTGTACAATTTAAAGCTTTCCTAGGAAATGATTAAATGATTCTCCATAGTGCAGAGTTCTACTGACAACATTCTCCTGAGGCTTTTGGAAATATTACTTGTAGGATTAAATCATCCTTGGGAAAAATTAAATCAAACTCCTAGCTTTTAGGGGCTAATTTCCATTTCGTATATTTTCCATCATAATATTTTTATGTGAGTGTCTGTTCAAAACAGAATTTGTATTTGTAACAAAATTTGTAGAGAATGGCAATAGATTTTCATTCCAACTAACTTGAAACTTGTGATTACCCCAAAACAGGAAGGGAAATAATAAATTGTTGATAAAATAGCAGGGGGTATAGACAAATAAAGACAGTCAAAAAACTATGTAAATCTGAAATTTGCAAGAAGAAACGCCATGCTAATAACAACTCTAACTGCCCCAAATTTCCATTTCTACCTTTTGTCTTTATTGCCTTTTTCATAAATGGGATATAGAGTAAAATCATTTACTTTTTATTAATCTCACTTGTAAAGGCTCTGATGTCCACCCCTTAGCCCTCAAAGCCTTTCAGTCACCAACCTCTGTATCGAGCTGAAGTATTCTTAGGTCGCTAGAACATCTTTAAGCACTAATCCTTCTTGGGGCATAAAATGTTCTATTAGCAGATATTTATGATTTTCATGGTGTAATCTATTAAAATATTTCTTTTTTTGGTTTTTCGAGACAGGGTTTCTCTGTAGCTTTGGAGCCTGTCCTGGCACTAGCTCTGTAGACCAGGCTGGTCTCGAACTCACAGAGATCC
>NW_026073372.1:0-1906 GCF_014885135.2 Alexandromys fortis
GCAATGGCATGGCTTTTGTTGTTGTAATGGCAAATTACAAATTTATTATTATTTATCTTGATATAAAAGCGCACTAAAATGACAGCAGCTCCTAACCACTCGGGATTATGGAATGGTACAAAATCCCCGAGAGGAATTACAGGAGTAGGAAAACCCAGTAAGTAATTATATTTCTTATTATCAACCAGGCACAAACGCCTAAACTTCTGCCAGGTGAAAAACATCTTTCTCTAAATTTGTTTAAAATTAATTACATTTCACTTATTTACTAGGTTTGTGTGTGAGTGTGTTGGCGGGGGGAGGGGGCGACACTTGCGTGTAGAGGTCAGAGGACGACTTGCTTCCACCGGGAGAATACGGGGACCGATCCGGTAAAGAAAGGCTTGACAGCAAGCGCCTTTACCTGCTGAGCCAACTCACAGGTCTCTAAAAACATCTTCCTACAGGCCGTCATGTTACACACGTATCATTTTACTCGAGAAAAATGCTTACAGTTCACACTTCAAAGCCAGCTTCCACAGAGCTTTTTAAAGTCAAGCTCGCTCATAACAATAATTTAGAATGCAAGCGTCTGGATTTGCAAAATTCTCTCCCGTCTACCGCCTTCCGCGAAGCATTTTTTCCAGCTAACACCAGAACATCCCTCAGACTCACTTCAATACAAAACACACGCCTTAAAAACCACAAAAAAGCTCAGCGGTGGTTTGGAAGGTGCTGTTAGCTGTGCCCGTCGGCAGTACTAGAACCAGCGGGGAACCCAGGGTGCTCGGAACGGTGCCGCGGGGTCCGGGCCGCTTCCCGGCCGGACGCTGCGGTCCGGCGCATCCCAGGGGCGCCCCCCTCTCGCAGGCCGGGCCCGGGCCTCACCTTGTACACATCCCCGTAGGTGCCGCTGCCGACCCTCTGCACCAGCTCGTAGTCGTGCTGCGGGTTCCGCCTCAGGATGTCGGCGGCAGGCCGCAGCGGGGCCTCCATCTTCGCAGCGCCCAGCCCGGGGCTCTGCCCGCGGCGCCCGGATCCCGCTAACGAGGACGCGCGGCGCTTCCCAACATGGAGCCTCGGCGCGCAGCTGCGCCTGCACCCGCGAGAGCGAGCGCGGGGGCGTCACGGGCCGCGACCCCGGCGGCCTCCGGGCCTCCCCGGCCCCGCCAGGCCCCGAGCCGTCCGCACCCGAGGGGCCGCCCGTGCCCGGCCGAGCGAGCGAGCGAGCGAGCGCCGCGGCGGAGACCCGCGTCCTCTCGAAGACGGCCGTGCGCACAGTCGCCGCTGCCGCTGCCGCCGCCGCCGCACCACGTTCCCCACCCGCGGCTGCGTCACCGGGAGACACGTTCGCGGCCGGCGTGGACTGAGCCGGCCCGCACGAGAGAGCAGGCCGCGGGCCCAGACTGCCGCACTGAGGCCCGCCGAACGCACGACACCCTCGCCGCCGTCGCGCCCCGCCTCCCAGCGGCTTGCCGGGCGCCCGGGGGCGTTCGTGCGGCTTCTGACCCGCCCAGGCCCTGCCGGGATTCGTCCGGTCGCCAGCGGGACGAGAGGAGGGGGTCTAGTACGCACCTCGCTGCCCTCCTAGTTCTACACGGTCGAGGTAAACTGAGGCCGCCCGGGTCGGAGGTGGGGGAGTGCCGGGTTAACTAAAGACCGGCACACCCGACTGCTCCTTCCTATTTTACCGACTGCTCCCCGTGGTACCGGTTATGAGGCTGGACCGCACACCTGACCTGCACAACCTGTCTTTCACCGGGGTTTCCCGAGCCATTTCTGAAAACCCCCAATTCCTACGAAGTCCGGTGGTCTCGGGTCACCACAGTATTTGCAACTTTAACGGGACCAGGAGTTCTGCAGATGCTAAAACAAAGCTGGGGACCTTGGTCTGGTTCTGGCTCCAACCTTCCAAAGTAGGTGAACT
>NW_026073373.1:0-1868 GCF_014885135.2 Alexandromys fortis
TATATATATAAACATGTTACTATCCTTTCTAAGCATTTTCATCAAAAGTAGACAGGGATTTAGAATTCATTTGTCTGACCTGTCTTTAAAAAACAAGAATTCTCCCCGAAGGGTGCTGACTGCATCAAAGGACAAATCAGGGCTGCACATCAGTGATAACTCAGGTTCCGGAGTATTAGGCTTGGAGGGTACCACAGGAACATCAGGGGATGCTGGGGGAGGTCCTAAAGGGAACAGATTAAAGGAGGCAAAGTTAGGAGAAATGTGGCCCCTGTCAGTTGTGTGCTTCCCCCAAACTCTCTAGAACTCTGACTTGGATTACGGACAAGTATGTGGTATCACTCACCGTAGAGGGACTGAATGCCATCCACATCATCTTGAGAGAGGCGAAAGCGGGCCAGGTCTGTGGAGGACTTGTAGACTGGGTACATCAACGCTTCAGTTTTGTCTGAGTGAAAGAGACCCAAGGAATGACCAAGTTCATGAGCTGCAACCAGGAATAAGTTGGTACCTATGGAAGAAATCATAAATAATAGTTGCTTATCCTTAACAGCATGTATATCATATAGGTGAGCAGTACACAGCATTTATTTCCTTCCTGAAAACACACAGGCTTGTACTCACTTTGTTTGCTGTCTCATTGAACAAAACATGTGTCTTTGAAAACTCATGCCTGAGCTCAGTCTGAAGGACCTCGACTCACCCAGCAGTCCTCTCTCTGGCTTCAAAGGGTCTGAGCAGCAATCCTCACTCATCGCAGTGGGAATAGAGATCACTTATCATCTAGCATATCAGAGCTCTCTTTTCCCTCGCCCACGAAAAACTAAAACTGCTCCCTGTGGTTAGCACTTGACAGTTTCGGGATCGGTCAGCTCATCTCAGGTGGTATTCATCTCCATCTAAAACCCTTCACTAACCCTAATCCTGCGCTTCCCATTGGATTCTGCCTACATCCTTTCTCATACCAAGTCCCAGACGACAACTGAGGGGAGAGACGGCATAGGGTTTGTAAAACTGGTCTAAACATAGCATGCCTCAGTGTTTGCTGTAAATGATCTCTTGGATTCTAACTGTGCTCACTTTCTTCTCACTGTAACGGTGGGAGACAAGCCCCTCAGGCTGAAGCTGCGAGGGGATGAGATTGGTGAAACTCTGACAGATGTTCCCTGTGGATGATGCGGACCGAGGAAGTTCTCCTTTTAAAAGAGGGTCCTCTGTGGGGGCGGGTCTGGGCAATGCTAATTCCATAACACGAGAATTTTATTCAATGCAAAACTTATATTTGTACTTTCTAAATATATCAGTTAATATTTTTATTATGAATCCCAGTTAATCTCAAAAGTAATAAAATTTATTTCAGTCAAGTATTTTAAAGTATAGTCAATCCCCGAAGTTACGAAAAGAAACCTGCTTAGACAGCTCTGCCATTGTCCTTCAGAGATGGTTCTTTTCTTTCAGAAACTGATAAAAAAAAATCATCCTTACTAGAACTCACAAAATTGTAAGCTTATTAAAACCAGCCAACCAAACAAAAACCGCTTAGATTTCTGAAGTTTAATTTTGGCTTCTGGTTTGAAAAGTAAAGAGGGCAAATGACGGGAATGGATACACTCCCTTGTTGTATTGCTTGGCTGTCTACAGATGGATACCATTAGGAACCTTTAGTAAGAAGAGCCTGTAGATCAACAAGATCTACAACTACTAAAAATTTCATGATTTTTCCTCTTTATTGGAAATAGTTTTTCCTCATGCATTATATCCTGATTAGAGCTTCGCCTCCCTCTGCCTCTCCTAGCTCCTCCCCACCTCCCTTTTCCCTAGACCCACTCCCTTTCTGTCTCTCATTGGAAAAGAAGAGGCTTCTAAGG
>NW_026073374.1:0-1864 GCF_014885135.2 Alexandromys fortis
CTGGACTTCTACCCAGTGTCAGGGTTTTTGTCATTAAGTCTGTGAAATGTCAAATGTTTCCATTCAATCTTGCTGATTATACAGCTATTCTATTTTGTTTATTTCTGTCTCTAAAGCATCATGGATTCCAGGAATTTGTCTGCTGCATCTCAGCCACCCAACAGCTAGCTCATAACTATTGAGTTCTCTTGAAACTCTTCTTTCCGTCAGAATAACAGAATGATCTCAAATTTTAGTAATAGCCATCTCTTTTATCCAAAGTTAATGTGGGAAAGGGCTGGCAATATTGCTAAGCATTTTTGAAGAGTCAACATCTGGTGCATCATCTTTCTCTCCTGGTACAGTTTGTTCATCTTCATCCTATTCTTTATTTCCCTCCCACCACTAGCTTGGGGTAGAGCTTTTAGGGAGGCAAGGATCTTATTATATAACCCAGACACACCTCAAACTCACAAGCCTCCTGCCTCAGCCTCTGATGCTAGGGTTCTAGGTTACATCATATTCTTCACCTGCATTCTAGTAAGTTTTTGGTTTGGGAGATTTATTTTACTTTATTTATTTATTTTGTTTTTCAAGATAGGATTTCTGTATAGCTTTGGAGCCTGTCCTGGAACTGTCTCTTTAGACCAGGCTGGCCTCGAACTGACAGATCTGCTTACCTCTGCCTCCTGAGTGCTGGTATTTAAGGTATGTGCCACCATCATCCATCTCTCAGAGTAATTTTTAACGACTTAATATAATAATCAAATACCCTTTTGGCAAAATATCACACACTGAGAAAGTGAAATAAATGTTAGCTGCAATTATTCCCAGCACTCGTGTTGGCCGTGAAGTCAGGTAGCCAGGTCTGTCTCTGGTCAACCATACAGATTCAAGTACTTTTTACAAACCACTGTTAGCCTCAGTTTTTTCATCCTTTAAATGGAAATAATTTCTATGTGACAGACTCATCATATAGATGAAACTAGATATAAATACATGCCGAGCCACATCATAAATGCCATACCACGATGGCCAACATTTGCATTAATAATACATTGAGCAGACTGGTTAGAGTGGAGCCTCAGATGGCTACAACAAGGGGTAAAGAGGTGAGGAAGGTTTTATTACATGAGGGATGTGGGGAGTCCCATGTTATCCAAGAAGTGAAACCCCTATAGCATGGTTACTAAATAAATATGGGAGGGAAAAAAGGAGAGGGTGTCTGATGCAAAATTCCAAACCTGGTAAGTTACTATCCTCCAAGATGTGGCCATGATGGGCTCAGATGAGCAAGGCATTAGTGAGCGATACACTTGTGAAGGTGAGCATGAGATAGCCCTCAGACCACATGGAAATATGATCCCTGTGGAGTCAGAGAAGGAGGCACATCTTAGATCGATGTGTAGTTCCAGCAGAGTTTCTGCAAGGTTGAGCCTGAGTTCCCCACAGTCACCAAGCAGAGGGACGGGGTCTTACAGAGTCTACCTGGCCTTCCTACCCCTGCAGAAACCATGGTCTCTGTGGAGAGGAGCTGGTACACTGAGAGTCACTAGCCTGGCCTCTGTCACTTAGATCACGGCCACAAGAGACCACTTATTCACGGCTGCCACAGCTGAGACCCCGAGAAAAAGATGAAAACGCTGGGAGTTTCAACACAAAATAGCAGTCGCCCTGTCTCACATTCCCATGGCTTCACATGATTGCCTGGATGAAATTGATGGAATCGGGGATTGGAAGGAAGAGGAAGAAACCAACTTAGAAACACAGCAAGGGTGGAGAGACACTTGCTAAGAGACCCTCACTTCAGCTGACACTTCACCTTCCCACAGAAAACACATTCCCCAAGAGGGTGAACAGAAATCATCTCATGCTAAGAATTCCC
>NW_026073375.1:0-1916 GCF_014885135.2 Alexandromys fortis
TCCTGGAACTAGCTCTTGTAGACCAGGCTGGTCTCGAACTCACAGAGATCCGCCTGCCTCTGCCTCCCAAGTGCTGAGATTAAAGGCGTGCGCCACCATCGCCCCGCATTATATAACTTCTAAGTAGATCTGAAGTGACTTGAATATGTAGCTACTGCTTACAAGAAATGTTATAAAATCCAAACAGGACTCGAATATTTCTGCTGAAAATTTGTCCTCAGAGTTATATAGCTAACCCAATTTAGGTGACAATACAGATAAAATATCAACAAGATCTCAAAGACTTAGTGCTTTGACAAGGTAAAATATCGTAAGTAATTATTAATAAAGATTATACTTGAAATAATTTTTTATATATTTAAGTTAATAAAATCTTTATTAAGATCAACTTTATCTCTTTCTTTTTAGTTCTTAAGGAAAATTTCAAGCAGCCCATCTGACTCACGCTTCTAGGAAGCAACGCTGCTTTAGCAAGCATTCTCTATGCCACATCAAAACTAAACTGGAGACCAATACTGGGCACAGGCTTTCTAACTCGAGAGTCAGAAAAGGTGAGAGATGTTTTCACACCTGAGAGTTTTTCTGCTGATTCTGTAAAAGCACCTAAAATACTATCCACATTCAAAGGCTGTTAGTTACTCTCCAAACATCTTGATAATTACATTATTTTTAAAAACCTAGAGTCTATTTGGATGCTCACCTTCCTAAACCTGGGGGGAGCAGGGAGGACCTTGGACTTCCCATAGGGTAGGGAACCCTGACTGCTCCTTGGACTGGAGAGGGAGGGGGAGGGGAGGGAAGTGGGAGGAGGTGGAAATTTTCAATAAAAAATAAAATAAAAAAACAAACAAACAAAAAACCTAGAGTCTGGGAGCTAGGGACACAATAGTGCACGCACGTAGCAAGTCCAAGGCTCTGGAGTCAACCCTGAGAACCAGGGGGAACAAGAGACAAAGGACTTAGAGCCCAATAAAGGCTACTTTTTTACCCTCCCTGGGAAGCTAGTGCCCAGCAGTGACCCTTCCCCATCACTATGTTAAAATCCACCTTTCTGGCTGAGGCTATACCACTAGAGATTGAACGGGAGTAATATTTTTCTTTTTAATTTAGTCAAGTTTAGAGTATGATGATGTAAACCCTGGTTCCCAGCCAGATGTTTAAATACAGTATACACGGCCAATATGATGGACTCCAGTTCTGTAGCGCACATTAGAGTGATGATGGAGCCTTGAGATTTAAATTTTAAATCAAAAGTAAAAAAAAAGTTCTAAATACTTAGATTTTATTGACCTACTTCTCAGCTTAGAACTAGCAACTGGTTTGTTTTTGAAACATCACCCTTGGTGTTCCCTCAATTTCCTTGGCTCTTCAGCTGTGAAGTGTTCGCTTGTGTTCGTCTCCCTTGGCGAGGAGGCCCTCACTCCTCTGCGGAGCTGACAAATGACTCAAGATCAAGCATGGGAATGCAACCAGTGGCTTTTCCTTTACCTGATGGCAGTCAAAGCTACAAAGGGAGAAGAGCTAGTGCCCCAATACGGTAGGCAGGGGTTGGGGTGACGAGCAGTGCACAGCACATGTCAGTGACACCGCGAGCACCGTGGCAGGGGCTCCGGCACTGTCACAAAGAGGAGCTGGCTCTACAAAGCACAGGCACTTCTGAGTTGAGTCAGTAAACGAATGACCAAGCCTCTAAGATATTTCTATAAAACAGACAGCCAGGAGTGCACATGGAGGATGTCAAGAGGATACTTGGAGCTGGAAGTTCCTGGCTACTCCAGTTAGGACCAGAAACACTGTTGCCCTTAATTTTCTTTCTTTCTTTCTTTCTTTCTTTCTTTCTTTCTTTCTTTCTTTCTTTCTTTCTTTCTTTCTTTCTGTTTGTTTGTTTTTTTTTTGTTTTGTTTTGTTTTTTTGAG
>NW_026073376.1:0-1916 GCF_014885135.2 Alexandromys fortis
TTTTGTACACTGTAAAGATTTGTCACTCATATTAGTTCAATAAAATGC
Source organism: Alexandromys fortis (assembly GCF_014885135.2). Classification (NCBI taxonomy): domain Eukaryota; kingdom Metazoa; phylum Chordata; class Mammalia; order Rodentia; family Cricetidae; genus Alexandromys; species Alexandromys fortis. The sequence goes on from NW_026073376.1 coordinate 49, forward strand.
CGATTGGCCAGTTGCTAGGAGGAAATATAGGCAGGGTGACCAGACTAAGACTAAGAGACTTCTGGGAAGAAGAAAGGTAGGGATGCAGTCACCAGCCAGATGCAGAGGAAGAAGATGAGAATGCCTTGTTGAGAAAAGATACCAAGCCATGGGGCTAAACATAGATAAGAATTATGGGTTAATTTAAGTTGTAAGAGCTAATTAACAATAAGCCTGAGCTAAGAGGCCAGAGACTTTATAATTAATATAAGCCTCTGTGTGTTTCTTTGGGATTGAACAGCTGTAGGGCCAGGCAAGACAGAAACTTTCGTCTACACCTGGGCATGACAGCATACACCTATAATCCTAGGACTTGAGAGCTGACGACAGAAGGATCAGGAGTTCTAGGCTGGCCTTTGTTGTAGAATATTATTTTAAGACGTGTTACATTTGTTTATGCTCTGGAACATTGGTTTAATGATATAAAGACACACTGCTTTTGTTTATGCCGCCTTTGTTTAACTCTGTGAAGCTGTGATTCTTTGCCTGTCTAAGACACCTGATGGGCTCATAAAGGGTGGAATTGCTAATAGCGAGTCAGGAGAAAGGATAGGTGGAACTTGCAGGCAGAAAGGATAAATAGGAGGAGTAATCTGGGAAAGAACCGGGAGAAAGAAAAGGAGGAGAGGAGGACCCTAGGGGCCACCCCGCCACCTAACCACTTAGCCACCAATGCAGAAAGAGTGAAGGTAATGTGTACAGAAGTGAAAAAAGGAAAATTTGCCGAGAGGCAAAAAGTGGTTGGGATAATTTAAATTTAAAAAACTTGGCAAGAAACAAGTCAAGCTAAGGTTGGGCATTTATAAGAAAATAAGACACTGTGTGTGGTTTACTTGAGAGTTAGGTGTCAGGGCACCCCCTGACCAGATAAAAAAGAGAAAAAGAGTCAAAGAGTAAAAACAATAAGCCTTGGCTACACGGTGGCCTACATAAGACCTTGTTGTGTCAAGTTTAGGGAGAAACCTTGAACACCAACACTGAGTATGGCTCTGAGGAAATAAAACACTCGGACTTTTGATCTCTAGAACATAGATGTATTCTGCTTTGTTGTTTTGTTTTTGTTTTTTGTTATTTTGAGACAGGATTTCTCTATGTTGCCCTGGCTCTCTTGGGACACTCACTCTGTAGGTCAGGCTGGCCTCAAACTCACAGATCCACCTGCCTCTGCTTCCTGGGATTAAAGGTGTGCACCACCACCTACAGGCTGATTGTTTTTTAATTTTTTATTTGTTTTTCAAGACAGGGTTTCTCTGTAGCTTTGGGAGCCTGTCCTGGAACTAGCTCTTGTAGACCAGGCTGGCCTCGAACTCCCAGTGATACACCTGCCTCTACCTCCCAAGTGCTGGGATTAAAGGCATGTGCCACCACCACCCGGCTATTTTTTATTTTTATTTCTGAGTGCTCTATCTGCATGTATGACTTTATGCCAGAAGAAGGCATCAGTTCCTACCATAGATGGTTGTGAGCTACCATGTGATTGCTGGGAATTGAGCTCAGGACTTCTGGAGGAGCAACCAGTGCTCTGAAGCTCTGAACCACTGATCCATCTCTCCAGTCCATGATAAATTTATTCTTAAAACCCCTAAATTTGTGAGGACTCTCATTCTCTCTGTCTCTGTCTCTCTCATTCTTGGGCTGCAACCCAAGGCCTTGTTAATGTTCTGCACATGATCTGCCACTGAGTCCTTGGGGGTTTCTTCTTCTTCTTCTTCTTCTTCTTCTTCTTCTTCTTCTTCTTCTTCTTCTTCTTCTTCTTCTTCTTCTTCTTCTTCTTCTTCCTTCTTCTTCCTTCTTCCTTCTTCTTCCTTCTTCTTCCTTCTTCTTCCTTC
>NW_026073377.1:0-1907 GCF_014885135.2 Alexandromys fortis
GTGACTAGTGAGGCTGCCCCCCCCCATTCCCAATCCTGCTAAGCTGGTTCTTATCAGGACTTTGTAAGGGCTGTGACTAGCTCTCTCTTTTGTCTAAGAGCATATTGGGTAGCCTCACTAAGGCTTAACAACTCCTCAGTGGCATAGTAGGTTACACCGGGAACCAACCAGACATCCAAGGACACAAAACCCTTTGGTTTGATTCAGGAGAGCCACATGGGTGCAGGGTGTTAGGGCAGAGGAACATGCCCACCAGGTATCATCCGTTGGGACCAAATATTCAGATTTGTTTGTTAGTGGCATAGTGTGATTTCAGAGGGATGAATAGCAGTCAGGTATTGATGTTGTCCCTATACATAGTCCCTGACCTGAAACTTGTTCAAGGGTCAAGGAGGTATTTTACTGCCACTGTCAAGAACCTGAGACCCCCTTTTCTCTCTGCCAATTAGAATTGTTGGTTGGGGCCAACACAGGTATTCCTTCATAATATGGAGCCCTCATGTTGTAGCAAAGCCAGCAGGAGGCAGTTGGTTCTGACTTGGAATTATTTATAAGTAAGAATGACTGTTGTAGGACTGTAAACAGGGGGTTTGCAAGTTCAGAGGATCTACTAGGTGTAGGGCCAGCATCCCAGCATGTCTTTAGTGCTGGTAAAGCTGAGGCACTGAAGGAAATTGCTGGGGTGGTGGTACTAATAGTTGGCTTAGGAGGAGAGGAAGGATTTTTTCTTATCTGAGCTGGGGTTAATTAACTTATTGGGGGCTAATGCTATGGTCACGGGAGGTGCTACAACAACTTGCAGGGAGAACAGGATTCCTCTGTCTTCTCCTCCTGGAACATACAATTGTAATCCCCAAATCTTGCCTGTTAAGTTAGCCCTTTTTCCCTCCTCAGTAAAGGTGATATTGGTTTTAGATGCTCCTGGTGCCATATGAGTAAAAGAGACTAGGTCTCTCTTGCTAGTTCTCCACTGGGAGGCACTGGTTTCACATCCCCAAGTACCACAATAATAAACTACAGACTCCCCAGAGTGGAGAGTTCACTTACTCCCTTCAACCCCATCCAGCCCAGACAAATATACCAGCCACAATGTCTACATGTAGGATAAGAGTCCCAGATAGTTCTCCCAGTGTCTTCCCAAAGCTCATAGGTCAAAAGTTAGCTGGGGGTACCATGTGTCTATGCGATGAACTTCAGTGACCAACCTTAAGGATAGTCAGGGTCCAGGTTAAGTTCCAAGGTGCATGAGGATTTTCAGTACTCCCTGGGTACAAATGAAGTAGCAGGTACCATGTCAGCAATGTGAATTTAATTTTTAGGTTTCTGATGTCGTTTCAGCTTCAGGTGACTGGTGGAGTGCTCTGAGATCTCCCAGGTCCCATCCAGAGGCTTCTCAGCCATAGGTGGGAGTGGTGAGGTGGAGATACTGTCCACCCTGAGAGGAGTTGGACTGGTTAGGATAACAACATAGGGTCCTTTCCACTGTGGCTCTAGGGACTTGCGTTGGTGTCTGTGGATCTGGACCCAGTCACCAGACTTGAAACTGTGGGGCTCAGGGAAAGAGGAGGATGTATATAGGGCCCACAACTTAGGCCAGATATCTGCTTGTATTGGGACAGCGCCCTTAGGCTCTCCAGAAGGTCCACTTCTTTCAAAGGCTGAATTAACTCATCCTGCAAGCTAGGCACAAGGAGTTGGGGTAGACCATAGTCTATCTCAAAAAGGGTTAGTCCCATATGGTATGGTGATATGGAAGGGTCTTCTGTTTGTGTTGATTTCATTGATTAATAAAGAAACTGCTTTGGCCCATTTGATAGGCCAGCCCTTAGGTGGGTGGAGTAGACAGAACAGGATGCTGGGTAGAAGGAAGTGAGGTCAGATGCAATGGAGCAAGTTGCCAGGTCAGA
>NW_026073378.1:0-1907 GCF_014885135.2 Alexandromys fortis
GCACACACAAACAAATAAAAATTAAAAACTCCTTTTTAACTTCAGGACAAAAAACAATAAGGGGTTAATTAAGAAAAGAAGGCATATTTCTAGGATATTGCTTAAGTCAACAGTGGACATCATGCATTGCATAAAAAATTCAGTAGCAAAGATGGTGTGTTTAACACATAGACATTAAAACTGTGAAGTAACAATATTGAAGGAAACATCAGACAGTCAATAAACTGAGCACTTGAGCTGAGGGAGATAGGAGTTTGCAGTTTCTCTTTGCCATGGTCAGAAATCATTATCTAAACAAATATCAGCTTGTAGAACTAAACAGTCCTTCCTTTTCAAGACTTTTCAAAAACCAAACTGGGTGATGTATCATTTATCCCTTGGCCTCACTTCTACTTCCTATGGTACCCACCTCCAAACACTGTTGTGGATCTATACCTATTTGATTATTGTTCCTTACCCCAAATTCTTCCATTCAGCACAACGTTTGACTAAACTCCACAATGGCCTCTGTGTTCAACCTACTTCACCACATGCCGAACAGGATCGTGAAGAGGAACACTCCAGTGGAAGGGGAACACAAATCAAATAATCCCACACTAACTCCAAATAGGGTATAATATAGTGGTCTTTATTAAAGGGGAACTCACAGATCACATCTAGGAACAGGAACAGAATCCAACATCCAGGTGTGGTGAATGGGGAGAGAGGGTAAGCATAAGGACCTGTATGCTTTTTGGTAACCAAGGCCATGCCCAACCTGGTCCAGCTTCTCAAAGGCCATTGGCTAAAGGAGGTTCCCTATCACCTCCCCCTTTTGTCTAAATAAGAGAGTTCCAAACCCAACATAAAACTATATTCAACAAGAACAGATATCAAGTATAAAAACTAGAATACAATCAGCATAAACAATATTAAGCAAGAAACATATGCTAAATATTTCAATAATTATTCTACCCTCAGAAGTATAAATCTTGATTAGATATGGCTTGGCTAAGTCATAAGAGGAAAATAACTACCACTATCAATCAAACAGCTTCCAAAATATGCAGTAGATGACAGAGACAAATGGCTAGCTGGGCAATCACTCAAAGTCTCATTTGCAACTTTGGAGCAACCAACTTTGGTTAAGGCCTTGAGTAACTGACAGACCATTTTCAGAAACAGGAAGGTTTTCAAAACCTTTTTACCCTGTTTTGGCAAGGTTTGGGGGTCTTTTTTCTTGTATCCCACTTGTCCAGTTCAGACACCATGCATTTTGTCAGTGGTTGAGGCATGAGCAGTTCCTTGCCCAAAGGCAAGTTTTGCCAAGAAGAAAACAAGTTACAAGTAGAGTGTCTTTGGTGTTCAACAGTCTCTTGGGAATAGATCGGTGCTGCCAGGAACAATCAATTGTGTCTTATGTCAACAGAACCCTAAGTTATTTAGATGCCATGTTCTACAGTTCTTTGAAGTAGTTGAAGGTTACCTATCTATGCGGAATAAAATCTATATAAGGAACCTAACTCAAGTATGACAAACATGGATGACTACTGACCTATAATACTTAATACCTGTATAACTAAAAGACTAAGACTTCATATTGGAATTTTAAATAACTGTGCAGCAAATGAGGACAATTACCTCAAAATGCAAACAATGTATAAGTATCTTATCAGAGGTAGAACTGTATAATGCAATATGATAAATATCCTAAAATTTTATCAACATACAAAATGTCTTAAAGAGGCATGCATATATATGATCTGACATAATAATTTTGCATAGATGTCAAAATATTATAAATAGAAATAGGAGAATATTTAAGATAAAAAATACAATTTGAATTTGTATCAATATACAAGAATTTATACCAATGTAACTTGTCTATAAATAATAGCTCACAAGTATTCACTCTATTACCCACTATT
>NW_026073379.1:0-1804 GCF_014885135.2 Alexandromys fortis
AACCCTAAAACTAACCCCAACCCTAACCCTAACCCTAACCCCAAACCATAACCCTAACCAAAACCCTAACCCTAAAACTAACCCTAAACCTAACCCTAACCCTTACCCTCACCCTCATTCTCACCCTCACCCTCACCCTCACCATAACCCTAACCCTAACACTAACCATAACCCTAACACTAATCCTAACCCTAACCCTAGTCCTAACCCAACCCTAACCCTAACCCTAACTCTAAACAATAACCCTAACCCTAACACTCACCCTTACCATCACCCTCATTCTCACCCTCACCCTAACCCTCACCGTAACCCTAAACCTAACCCTAACCCTAACCCTAACATTAAGCCCAAACACTAAACCTAACCCTAACCCAACCCCTAAAACTAACCCTAAACCTAACCCTAACCCTCACACTCATTCTCACCCTCACCCTCACTGTAACCTTAACCCTAACCCTAAACCCTAACCCTAACCCTAACCCTAATCCTAACCTTAACCCTAAACCATAAACCTAACCCTAACCCTAACCCCAAACCCTAACCCTAACCCAAAACCTAAAATTAACCCTAAACCTAACCCTATCCCTCACACTCATTCTTACCCTCACCCTCTCACTCACACTCACTGTAACCCTAACCCTAATCCTAACCATAACCCTAACCCAAACCCTCACCCTCACCCTCATTCTCACCCTCACCCTCAACATAACTCTAAATCTAACCCTAACCCTAACCCTAACCCTAACACTAATCCTAACACTAACCCTAAACCATAACCCTAACCCTAACCCTAACCCCAAACCCTAACCCTAACCCTAACCCAAAACCTAAAATTAACGCTAAACCTAACCCTATCCCTCACACTCATTCTTACCCTCACACTCACACTCACACCCACTGTAACCCTAACCCTATACCTAACCATAACCCTAACCCAAACCCTCACCCTCACCCTCATTCTCACCCTCACACTCACCGTAAATCTAACTCTAACCCTAACCCTAACACTAACCCTAAACATAACCCTAACCCTCACACTCATTCTCACCCTCACATGCATCCTCACTGTAACTATGAGTCTAACCCTGACCCTAACCTGAACCCTAACCCTAACCCCTAACCCTAACCCTAACACTAACCCTAACCCTAAACCCTAACCCTAACCCTAACCCTAACACTAACCCTAAGCCTAACCCTAAACCCTTACCGTAACCATAACCCTAACCCTAACCCTCACACTCACCCTCATTCTCACCCTAACCCTCACCCTCACCATTACTCTAAATCTAACCCTAACCCTAACCCTAATCCCTAACCCTAACCCTAACACTAACCCTAAAACTAACCCTAAAACTAGCCCTAAACCTCACACTCATTCTTACCCTCAACCTCAGCCTCACCCTCACCGTAACTCTAACCCTAAACCTTAACCCTAACCCTAACCCAATTCTAACCCTCACCCTCACCCTAATTCTCACCCACACATTCACCCTAACTGTAATTCTAACTCTAACCCTAACCCTAACCCTAACACTAACCCTAACCATAACTCCTAACCCTAAGCCTAACAATAAGCCTAACCCTAACCCTAAACCCTAACACTAACCCTAATACTCACCCTCACCCTCATTCTCACCCTAAACCTCACCCTCACCGTAACTCTAAACCTAACCCTAACCCTACCCCTAACCCCTAACCCTACCCTAAAAATAACCCTAAATGCTAACCCTAACCCTAACCCCAAACCCTAACCCTAACCCTAAAACTAACCCTAAACCTAACTCTAACCCTCACACTCATTCTC
>NW_026073380.1:0-1879 GCF_014885135.2 Alexandromys fortis
CTCATACATAAAATATTAATAAATAAATAATTTTTTAAAGAATTGTATTATCCTAAAAAATATGTCAGAGATTTACACCTTTAAAACTAAATCAAATTGCACGTGTACTTTTTATTATGGAATGATGAGGCAGGAAAGGCAACACAAGGTCACACAGAGCTTCTGTGCATATGCCTTTAGCTTCGCCAGCACGCGGGTGAAACAGACTGAAGTCCACTTCTGTTTCCCTCTCTACCTGCTTTCTAATCCTCCTCTTCAGGTGGGAACACCCCCCAGGAACGTCTTAGTCTGTTTCCTGTCTCCAAAACCAGCCAACACCACTTTTTGGCTCTCTCCATACTGCCAGCTAACCATGACCTTCCATATTCTTCAGAAGTAGTCCACCAGGTTGGAGGCTGCCACCAGCCACCTGTCACTCTGCATCAGTGGGGTCAAGGATGCTATATCTCCAGAAAGCATCACTTTTTCCTGAGTCCTACCTGAACTCTTCCCCCTCCCTAGTCTCTGACTATTCCTAGAGAACCATTTTTTTTATCAATGAAATTACTAGTTCATCATGAAGATAGGCAGGGATTTGGGAGGTGTATCATTTGATAAAGTACCTGCTATACAAGCACAATGCTTGAGTTTGGATCTCCAGAGCCCACAGAAAAGGTGGACATGGTGTTGCGTGCATGTAGTCTCAGCCTCATCAAGGAAGGATGAGGTCTGAGATGTCAGGTCCCTGAAGCTCATTGTCTAGCCAGTCTCACCAGATCAATGAACTTTGGGTTCAGCTATGTGCTGACCTTAAATTCACACCTGAATTTTGAGTTGCTGTCATATCACATTCCATAGAGACAGCAATATTGGGGGAAATAGAAAAAGACAGGATCTCCTGAGTAAATTGGGCGGGGAGCATGGGGACTTTGGGAGAGGGTTGAAAGGGAGGGGAGAGGCAGGGAGGAGGGCAGAGGAAAATGTAGAGCTCAATAAAAATCAATTAAAAATGAAATTTGAGAAAAAATAAAACCACGTAAAGATGGAAAACACACAGAGAATTTTTAAGTGGCATTTGCTTATGTGTGTTTGTCTGTACCTGTGCCACAGCATGTGGTGGAGGTCAGAGGCCAACTTCTGGGAAGTGGATTGTCTCTACTGGGTGAGTGCTGGGGATCAGACTCAGGTTGTTGGGCGTGGTAGCAAGTACCTTTACCCACTGAGCCCTCTCACTGCCAGGAAGGGAACTCTTGCCGTCCTCTCAGGCAGCTGTTAGAACAGGCATAGAGTCTGACATTGCCATGCCTTGAAACTTTAAGTCTAAACAATGAACACAGGAAGCATTAAAACTTAGGCAGGACTTTAGAAATTTTTAAAGTCTTGTTTCCATTATCAGCCTCTTTGCTGTATGCGCCTTTTAAATTGAATGTTAGTTTATTCTCTTTGAGTTGGATTATTTAATTAGAATGGTTCCCAGTCTGGGGATGGCGGGTGTTAGTATATGTAATTTAAGGGGACAGGATTTGAGACAGGATTGCACTCCCGTCCAGGCTGGCCTTGACCTCCAGGTGTAGGGATTACAGGCACGATCTCACCTTACCTGGCTTGGACACCTATTTTAAGTGAATTTGTTTTCTCAGGATGTCTGGAACAAAATGAATTTTAATCAGTAAAGAATGAAGTTTAACCTCACAGGCTGCGTTCTTCTGCAGGACACAGAAGAACTAGAAAAAGACAATGGAGAAGAGCTTCCTGTGAATACCTCCAAAGCCCATCCAAAACAGGAGAGAGTGTTTTCCCTGAAGACCATGAGCACTAGTGATCCAGCTGAAATACTCGTCAAAAATAGCCAGGTGATTTTTTTAAAATATTTATTTATTTATTTACTTATTTATTTATT
>NW_026073381.1:0-1852 GCF_014885135.2 Alexandromys fortis
CTATTATTTATGCTTTTAGTGTAATATCTTGGGGATGAAAAAGAAAGGAAAGGTATGGTGTTGGCAGAGGCTGCTCGTTCGTTTTCCAGCCGCCCAGACCTGAAATAATCACACAGAAACTGTATTAATTAAAAACTGCTTGGCCTTTTAGCTTAGGATTCTTATTAACTAATTTTTACATCTTAAATTACCCATTTCTATTATTCTGTGTATATCAACAAGGCTGTGGCTTACCAGTAAAGTTCCAGCGTCTGTCTCCTTCAGCAGCTACATGGCAACTCCCTGACTCCGCCTTCTTTTCTCCTCTGTCCACTGCTTGGAATTCCCACCTTGCTCTAGTCTGCCCTTCCATAGGCCCAAAGCAGTTTCTTTATTAACCAATGGTAATAAAACATGTTCGCAGTATACAGAGGGGAATCCCACACCAGGTGTGGCTTAGCAGTGATGTGTTTGGGTGTGAGGTTGACAAGGGGTCAGCTGTGCTGTTTAGTTTCATATCAACTTGATACAAAAGCTAGTGAAAGGAGGAGCCCTCAGTTGAGCAAATGCTGTCATAAGATATGGCTTTAGGGCATTTTTCAATTAGTGATTGATGGGGGAGGGCCCAGTCCATTGTGGGTGGGGCCATTACTGGGCTGGTGGTCCTGGGTTCTATAAGAAAGCAGGCTGAACAAGCCAAGTAAGCAGTACTCCTCCATGGCCTCTGTTTTAGGTTCTGCCTCTGGGTTCCTGCCCTGTTTGAGTCCTTGTCCTGACTTCCTTCATTGATGACCAGCAATGTGGAACTGTAAGCCAAACAACCCCTCTCCTCCTCAAGCTGCCTTTTGGTCACGGTGTTTCATCACAGAAACTGAAACCCTATGACAACTGGTGCGCACGTGTGTGTGTGTGTGTGTGTGTGTGTGTGTGTGTGTGTGCAGACACAGATCATGAGGGTAAACGGAGTCAGTGCCTTTGGTCCTTTGGGCAGGTTAGGACCAGATGTTTCTCTGTGAAGATCAGAGCCACCCTGTGGATGTCATGGGGGACAGCCAGGAAAAGGGTGTAGGCAGGAGCCAGATCCTCTCAAAGCTGCCAGTTAATCCGGAGCAGGTCTATTTTAGCCACTTCCATCTTTCTTGTTCTTATGGAAGATTTAAAAATATAACATAATCTGGGCCAAAATACATTTGAAATCATTTGATCTGGTTTAACTCTTCATTGATTCCAAGTTAGGAAACAAAAGGGGTTTAAAAATGTGGCAGGTGGTGGCAACGTGATTTCCACACTGCGAGTTTCTTCTGATTTAGGTGCAGTGACCATGAAGACCATGGGAGTTTAATTTGCTAGAGAGAGAAGTGCATGGGGATAATGTAATGAGTGTGCATGCTTTCAGTGTTTGACTGTTAGTGAATTTCATCGTTTTGTGGTTCTATGGAAAATATGCTCATATATATATGTATATACATATATATTTCCTTTGAGATAACACAGTACACTGAGTTTGTAGATTATAAACTCAGTAACAAATAGGTGGCCATTGATTTCATGAAGATAAAAAGGATAATTCCAAGGAAGCATGTATAGTGGAAAGCAAAGATTTCTAAGGACAGAATTGTGGGTGAAGCGGCATATTCATGGGTGGTAGAAGTGGATAGCTCAAACAGACATGGGTGGTCTTGTCTTTCTGCCTGGGAGTGACCCCCAGGAAGCACAAAACACAGAATGTATGGAGGAAGGAAAATGTCATCATGAGCCCCACCGCTCAGGCAGAGGACAAGTGGCCAAGGACCTGGAAGCACCCCTTCAAGGGCCCCCTTTGTGATTGTTTCTTATGTGTCTCTTGTTTAAGTCTTCTCTGATGGTCTCTACT
>NW_026073382.1:0-1893 GCF_014885135.2 Alexandromys fortis
AATTACTATGCATTCTGATTACTTTGATGGATATCTTTCAATTTCGTATGTCTTGCTGAAATATGTAGTTTGGTATGTATGACTATGAGGGACCAGCATAACAAGTTGGTGGGCATGGATAGAAGACAGGAAAGGAAGAAGAAAACCCCAAAGGAGTGTTATCATAAAAACCCAAGGAACAGAGAGTAGCCAGTGAAGGAAGGAGTGGGTGAATGTTACAGAAATAGCCAGCCTTCCAGAAGGGTACAGGCATCTTCTTGTTGACCTGTATTTTATTATTTATTTAATTCTTCTTTTAATTTTGAGATAGGGCCTTACAGTAGCCCAAGCTGTCCTCACACTCCTGTGTAACTGAGGATGGCTTTGAATTACAAATGATCCTCTTGCCTTATCTTGAGAGTGATAAGATTACAATTGTTATTTATTTTTAATTTTCATTGAGCTCTACTTGCATTGTGTTTGAAAAATTCAGGTTTTTGCTCATAGGATCATTCCTTTCCAGTGTTTTAAGAGTGTTTTATAAAAATCACAGAGGCTGCCCTGATGGACGTGAGAGGTTAGTTCTTCCCGAGGCCCCACCAAAGGTTTTCATGGACCCATGAATGGTTCACTGAGAGACTGAGAGAGGCAGCAAATGATGCTGACATCAAGGCAGCTTCAATACTTTCTAGATTACACTACAACTAATGGGCTACACAACCAGGCCAAACAAAGGAACTTATCCCCGACTCCTTTCTAGAAATGATGCGCCATTTTGGTCTGGCCATACTAAATAGATTTAGATGCTAAGTATTGGCAGAGAGAATGGAAATCATAAATACTAGCAATAAAGTCCAATGACGTGACACATGCCTACCATCCCAGGACTTAGTAGGCAGAGGCATAGATGATCACAAACTCAAGGCAAGCTGGTTCTACGTAGGGAGTTCCAGGAAAACCAGGGATGCACAGTGAGACTTTGTCCCAAGAAACAAAAGGAAACAAGTATCGTTATTAATAAAATCAGAGACGTGGGCATGCTCATTCGGCATAGTGGGCTAGAGACCTTTAACGGGAAATAAACGACGATGATGCAGAGACTAATCGGGGCTGACAGAAGTCTAACTGTAGTGAGAGAACCAGCATTCTTCTCCTTGAAGTTAAGGAAGGGAAAGAAATACGGGAGCTACTAAAGCTGTGATAGTAAGGCTGTGAAGAAGAAAGGCAGGGGAGAGAGAAGAAACAGTAAAGAGTGGGCTTTGCATATTTGCAAAAATGTAAAGTCCTAGAGCAGTTTCTGGAAGGCAAACCTGAAAACCTGAATGTAATTCTTTTTTTTTTTTTTTTTTTTTTTTTTTTTTTTTTTTGCTTTTTGAGACAGGATTTCTCTGTAGCTTTGGTGCCTGTCCTGAAACTCGCTCTGTAGACCGGGTTGGTCTCAAACTCACAAAGATCTGCCTGCCTCTGTCTCCCGAGTGCTGGGCTTAAAGGCATGTGCCACCACCACCTGGCTGAATATAATTTTTTAAATATAAGAGAAATGTATTATATAATGGTTTTCTGCTTTGTAGACTGATGAGCTTATTTAACATGGCATTGAAGTGTCCATCTTTGTTGTTAATGTAGAAGATATATAAGAAGTCAAGGAAATCATTGGAAGAGCTTCTTCCATCTTTAAATGAAGCAACATATGATTACAGCAACAATGGCAATAATGTTGTGCCTATCCTCTGGTCCTACTGACCTAATGGGGGAGAAGGAGGTTAGAAGGGGGAGCAGGTAGAAGGGGAGGAGGGAGAAAAGGACAGAGGGAGGGAGGGGGAGGGAAGGATGGGGAAAGAGGGAGGGAAGGGGGAGGGAGAGAGAGAGAGAGAGAGAGAGAGAGAGAGAGAGAGAGAGAGAGAGAGAGAGAGA
>NW_026073383.1:0-1906 GCF_014885135.2 Alexandromys fortis
CAAGTCCTATTATAAAGCCAGGGTCCCCTCTGAGTTTTGTTACTTGTCTCTCAAGCTGGACAGACATCAAGGTTCAATTCCTAGTCAGCCTCACTAAACCTATTGGAGGCAGTCAGGGGTGGGTGCAGAGGGTGGTAGGGTGGTGTATCAGATTTAAGGTATTCTGATAGTTACTGAAATTAACTATTTGGTAAAAAGTTTGACCAATTACAAAAGCTTACTGGACCCGGATGAAAATGAAAGTAGTTGGATCTATCAGGGCAACCATGAGCCTAGATTCTCTTCATTTAGCCTGCAGAAAAGTTATTAATACCAAAGTTGCTGGGATCTTTTACAAAAGCCTCCCATTTTTTTGGTCCCCATGCTTTGGTCTACGTATGCACACTCTAAAACTGTCTTGGGCCAGCTAAATGACTAAACAGGCAAGGGTATTTGTTTCTATGACACATGATCTGAGTTTTAATCCCAAGACTCACATAGCAACAGAACTGACTTCCACACCTTGTCTTTTGACCTCCACAAGCATATTCTAGCATGCGAGCACCTAGCCTTGGTTTATGAGGACACAGAGAATGAATATATAAATATTATAAAAAAACAAATAAAATGCATTATACAAAATTCTCAAAAACTACCAAAGAAGAAAAAGAAAATATACAAGAAAAATTTGCATTAAATGTGTTGCAGAGAGCATGACCTCAACAAAAGATAGTTCTATGAAATATTAATCAGTAGTAAAGGATGCATTTCTTCACAAATGCCCCAACTTCACAATAATAACCAAGAAGTTAAAGAGGATTCCCTCATTAAAAATGTCCTTCAGCATCTATTGCTGCTGTTTTTCTAAATGAGAAAATTTCATTCTAAATATTTTGGACTATACCAGAGATTAATGATGCTCTTGGCCTTGCACAAATAAGCGTTTTGTGGTTTTTGCTTATTTCCCATATTTGTGCAATGAGTCGTGTTTTAATGCACAGTCTCATAACTGGTCAAAATTGTTGAGAATATGTAATGGTTGAGTGTTCATTCTTAGATAAAACAGTGACATCTTTATCAATCTCCCATCCTCACCAAGTTCAGAAAACACCACAGAAGAGCCAGAGCCTTGAGCTGGGGGAGTGGCATAAAATAATGTCTTTTAAATATGACATGGCATCTGGGGTTACCTACAGGAGACATACATAAGATTTAGCTAGTTCTCATTTCAGCATGAACAGGATCAGGTGCATATAAAGCCTTATTCTTATTTTAGGATTAGAGACTTGTAGGGGAGGATACAGTCATTTTTCTTGCAGATATAGACCACTAGAAAGTAGCACATGATCAAGTAATTAACCTTACACCAGAACAAACAAATGATCCTGATTAGAATCAGTGGAGTATTAAAAAAAAAAGACAAGAAATCATAGGGAGAACAATGGAAAGAGGAAGGATCCCAGAGAGACCGAGTATGGAAAAGAGAGAGGAATAGTGGGTGAAGATGATAAAAATGCTACAGAGATGCATGAATTCGTTGTACAGCAAATACAAATTTTTTCAAACAAAAACTATCCTAAAATTGTTCCCCAGCAAGTAAGCAGAAACATCTTACAGAGGGCATCAATCACCCAAGTCTAGCTTCCACTGTCGTGTAAAACAAATATGCTGAACTGGGTAGAAAGGGACAGAAAAGAATACTGGGCAATAACGAGATTGACACCACAATTTTCATATATTCTATACTTAGAATTCACAACACATATATACCAAAAGACTCATTTTCATCTAACAAACAAACAAAATCCAAATCTAAAGCAACTGGGTAAATTTTAAATAACTTGGTTATTTGCTTTAGGTCTATCTAAACTTGAATAATTACCTAAGAACATCTTAAGTCAGTCCTGCCTGCCTCTAATCAAAGACC
>NW_026073384.1:0-1906 GCF_014885135.2 Alexandromys fortis
AAAGTTAACACTTTTCTTCAACCAAATATCCACGGTGAATTAGTGTGGAATTCAGTTCTGGTTGCTCTTTCAGCAAACCCAAGCTCTTCCTACCATTTCTTGCTTTCTAGCTAAATAGAAATAGGGTTATTCAGTTCAAAGATGCAAGCAAAATGAATTTGAGAAGCTGGAGTATTGGAGTCCTTTGTAGAAAGCATTGTGGGTGAAGAAGGAAGAGAAACCCAAGCCAGTAGTGTGAAGACCTGGTAGAATTGGTGTAGCTGCTGCTTAAAATTGAAGGCAGTGCATGTTTTCATGCTAATGAACTAAAGCTAATTGAGGTGAAAGTCAAAAGCCAGTAAAGAAACTATTTATAATGAAACCCACCACATTTTACAGTGAATCCCAATGTCATCCACTTTGTTCTTTTTTTTTTGTTGTTGTTGTTGTTTGTTTTTGTTTTTTTTGAGACAGGATTTCTCTGCGGCTATGGAGCCTGTCCTGGAACTAGCTCTTGTTGACCAGGCTAGCCTCATACTCACAGAGATCGGCCTGCGTCTGCTTACCAAGTGGTGGGATTAAAGGCATGCGCCACCACAGCCCGGCTATCCATCCACTTCTTAGAGAGGCAAAACAGTAATATCCCAGGATCCTTGGAGGTTGTGTGTGATTGCCCTCTGTATGCTGTGAATACCACTGGCTAATAAAGAAACTGTTTTGGTCTGTTGAACAGGAAGGGCTAAATTTGAATGGGGAATAGAAAGGCAGGGGAGAGCAAATAATATATGCGTGGATAAATAACTATTAGAAACCTTAGAAACAATCATGATGAAACCTAGCCACTATGGTAGAAGTATATATACTGTATATATGTATGTGTTTAAATGTGTGTGTGTGTATACATATATAAAAGTAGTTAAATGTAGTTACCATGTAACAGGACAACAATGTGAATACTTGGTAATACATAATTATACGAAATGAAAGGCACAGCGATAGGAATGAGTTTCCTCTTTTGGAGCTGTGAGCCTGTGAGGTGTCATATACCAGGAATCATTTGAAGCTATTGACTGTGATATTGACTATCTGAAATGTTAGCTGCTGAGGTTGGCAACTGGTATCTTCCCTGAATTACTTTTGTGGGAGATGAGGACAAATACAAGGGGGTAGAAGGAGTAAA
This sequence comes from Alexandromys fortis, assembly GCF_014885135.2. Lineage (NCBI taxonomy): Eukaryota > Metazoa > Chordata > Mammalia > Rodentia > Cricetidae > Alexandromys > Alexandromys fortis. The sequence continues at coordinate 1,160 of NW_026073384.1, forward strand.
GAAGAGAGGGGGAATGATGATAAAGAAGGAGGAGGAGTGGTAGGACGTGGTAGGGGAGGAGATCAATGGAACTGATAGTGAAATTATCTACAGCAGTTCACCCTGATTAAGCTCTGATTGTTGAAATCTCAGGCATGGAACTCTACAGAAGCAGGCTAACAAAGCTGGCATGAGTTTACTCAACGAAGTAGAGTAGATGGGACTGACTTTTGTTTAGCTTTATATTGCATGTTTATCTCTAATGTATCCCCACACCTTTTCTGGTGACAGGAAAGACTGTAATCTTGTAGTTTGAAATACAATAAAGTTTGAAAAGAATAACCTTTCCATTTGATCAGTAGGTGTTAAGATTATCCCAGAGCTATAGTTAGACTTCTCTTGAAGTCTTTCAGAGATGGACAATGAAGTAGAAAGTGTAAGGAAAAAAAAATAGAAAGGTTACATCCTTTAAAAGGGAATTCGAGTTGAAAGTAAATTGAGATACAAACAGTTGCCTGTAGAGTCATTGCAAATTGCTGCCACCTGAGAGACTCTAGATGACGTCTCCACCCAGAGAAGGGCATTTTGATCATCCAAATGAGAGGAATGAGTGTGACAATAAAGGTGAAGATGCCCCTGTTGAAATCGGAGCTGCGGCGGGGCTGCATCCCCAGCATCCCAGCCGCCTGCTAGCTTATGCCCGAAATAACAACACACAAACTGTATTCATTTAAAGACTGCTTGGCCCATTTCTATCTAGCCTCTTCT
>NW_026073385.1:0-1906 GCF_014885135.2 Alexandromys fortis
CCTGCAGGTTCCACTTTCCCTGTCTTACTTCTATTCCCCACTCGGCTCCACTTTCCCTGACTTTCCTTTGCCTGTTCCATCCCAGGCTCCCCTTTCCATGTCTTAGCTCTGTCTGTTCCAATCATTCTTGTCCTTTCTATGACTGACTTCTGTATGTTCCCCACCAGCTTCCAATTTCCCTGTCTTTCCTCTGTCTGTTCCCCTCTAGGCTCAACTTTCCATGACCTCATTATGTCTGTTCCCCCTCAAGGCTCTACTTTCAATGTCTTACTTCTTTGTCTGATACTCTCTAGGTTCCACTTTCCCTGTCTTACTTCTGTCTGTTCACCTCCAGGCTCCACTTTCCATGTCTTCCCTTTGTCTGTTCCCCTCCAGGCTCCCCTTTGTCAAGTCAGACTTCTTTGTTCGTTCCCTTCCAGCCTGCCCATTGCATGTCTTTCCTCTGTCTGTTTTCCAGGCTCCACTTTCCATTTCTTACCTCTGTCTGTTCCACTTCAGGCTCTTCTTTCCATGGCTGACTTCTGTCTGTGCCCCTCTGGCCTCTTATTTGTCTTATTTGTCTGTGCCCCTCCATTCTCCCATGTTCCATTACTCTCTTTACTATGTCTGTTTCCGTCTATGCTCCAATATCCATGCCTTACTTCTGTCTGTTCCCTCCAGGTTCCACTTTCCATGTCTTTCTTCTTTCTTTTGCCCTCCTGGCTACACTTTCCATGTCCCAATTCTGTCTATATCCTTCCAGACTCCACTTTCCATTTCTTACCTCCAACTGTTCCACTTCAGCCTCCCATTTCCCTGTCTTTCCTTTGACTGTTCCCCTCCAGGCTTCCCTTTCCATGTCTTACTTCTGTTCCCCTCTGGGCTCAACTTTCCATGTTTTACTTCTCTCTTTGTTCCCTTCCAGGCCCCAGTATCCATGTCTTACCTCTGTTAGTTTTCCTCCAGGATACACTTTTGATGTCTGACTTATTTGTCTGTGCCCCGCCATTTTCCCATGCCCCTGTCTTTCTTCTGTCTGATTTCTTTCAGGCTCCACTTTCCATGTCTTACTTCTTTCTTTTGCCCTCCAGGCTACACTTTCCATGTCCTAATTCTGTCTATTTCCTTCAAGACTCCACTTTCCATGTCTTACTTCTGTTCCACCCCCTGGTTCCCCTTTCCCTGTCTTACCTCTTTCTGTTCCCCTCCAGGCTCCCCTTTCCATGTGTGACTTCTGTCTGTTCCCCTCCAAGCTCCACTTTACATGTCTTAACTTCTTTGTGTGTTTCCCTTCAGGTTCCACTCTCTATGTCTTTCCTCTGTTCCACTCCAGGCTCCCATTACCATATCTTACGTCTATTCCCCTCTTGTTTCCCCGTGCCATGTCTTTCTTCTCTCAGTTCCCCTCCAGACTCCACACTCTATTTCTTACTTCTCTGTCTCATTACCTCCATCCTCCTGTTTCCATGGTTTGACTTCTGTCCAGCCTCTGATTTCCCTGTCTTTCCTCTGTCTGTTCCCCTCCAGGTTCCTCTTTCGATGTCTTTCTTCTGTCTCTTCACCTCAAGGATCTTCTTTCCATGTCTGATATCCATCTGTTCTCCTCCAGCCTCCAATTTTTCTACCTTTTTTTTCTGTCTGCTCCACTCCAGGGTCCCATTTCCATGTCTTATCTCTGTCTGTTCTCCTCAAGCCTCCCTTTTCCCTGTCTTACTTCTATCTGTTCCTCATCAGGCTCCACATTCCATGTCTTACTTTTCTGTCTGTTCCCCTCCAGACTCCAGTTTTTATGTCTTCTCTGTCTGTTGCCCCAGGATCCCCTTTCTGAGACTTACTTTTGTTTGCTCCATTTTCCATATATTACTTCTGTCTGTGCCCCCCCCCAGGCTCCACTTTCCATGTCTTATTTCTTTGTCTGTTTCCCTTC
>NW_026073386.1:0-1840 GCF_014885135.2 Alexandromys fortis
ATTCACTAGGCCTCTTTCCCCTAAGAGTGTATAAACAGTAATATCACTCTTGGACAGGCCCAGCTTCTTGGAAGGAGCAGAGACCCACCATGCAGCCTTGAAGATGTGGAGAACAGCCAAACTGCCAGGAACAAACAAAAGTCCAGCCAAGCTGCCTCAAAGAGGCGTTAGACCAACTGAATCACTGGGAAAGGACACCCTCCCATCTGGTGAACTGCCTGCAGGTTGTCTCCAGCTTTTGTCACCCATGCTGGGGTGGGTTTTGGTGACGCAGGTGTCTCTGAGTCATTTCTGCTCCGGTAAGTAACTCTTTACCCACATTCCTCCATGTAAACCCTCCATGACCTCATTGGTTTAGCAAGCTTGACTTCTGTGGTGTCTGTGCACTGGGTGTCATTAGTTCTTCATCTGGGGGTGAGTAGATGTTTGCTCAACATCTTCCCAGGAATAGCTCCATACCACAACCTTTCAGGTTGCTAATTTTATATTATTCAGTTTTGCTCACCCATGTGTGAATATCATTGGTATCTAAATTGCCAACATTTCTAAGCAGGCGATTGGCTTTTAATAAGCTTTTTTAGAATGTTCTTGGGTCATAATCTCTTAGTGAACAGGTTCTAAGCTTTTGCAAAAGGCTGGGCCACTAAGAGAGCCAGCACATGTCTTTTCAGCCTTACTTAGCTTGGGAAAACAAATCAGGGTTTGTCTCTTTAAATCTTTTTTGTAATGTGTATGTTTGTGAATATGTTGCCTATGCGTATGTCTATGCACTACATGTGGGAAGTGCCCACAGAGATCAGAAGAGGACATTGGCTCCCCTGGAATTGGAGTTATAGGTGGCTGGGACCTTATCTGTGTGGGGAGTTACTAGTGCTAAAATTTCCTTATCTGGGTGGGGCATTGGTAGTGCTAAAAGTTTTCCTATTGAGAATTTTGCAAATAGACTATTGAATTTATATGATGCTATAACTCTCAATTCCTGAAGTCTGCTTTGAAGGTATCCAATTTTAACTGCACAGTTAGCAATGGAACTGTCGGGATCTAGTGCTAGCCCAGACCATAAATTATTTCTCTGGATCAGACCCCAACATAAATTATCTCTTTCTGGACCGGCATGGAAGCGCGGGAATAAAGACACAACTCACATGGCTTTATCAGGAGGGAGATTCTCCATGATCTTTCATGAGATCCTGAGTTCACAAACTGAGAAATTTCTCTCATTTATTCCCCAAACAGCCTTATATATAAAAACATAAACTGAGGGGGAAATCATTAGCATTTTGTTGCCTAGGTAACCAGGTGAATAGCTTTTAGTCACGTCTACCTCTACCTGAGCCTGCTGTCATGTTTCTTTGGTCTGTATGCTAGCTGTCACGTAGGCTGAATTAGCGCCTCTTTTCAGGTATCCTCTAAATTACAAAGAAAGGAACAAAGCAATATCTTGACCTTTTGTTAGGTTAGCAACAGCCTGTCCGGAAGATTATGTGACCACCTGAGGTGTGGCCTATGGCTTTTGAGCCCGGCTGCCATACCATATAGAAATATGGGCCGACATGGAACTATCCATTCAATTTGAAAGGCTACAGCTTCAGGATAAATTCAGCTTATTCTTAGGTTTCCTTAGGTTGCTCACAGTCATAAAGTCTCATAAAGTTTGGGTTCTTTTCTATGTCTTTTGTTTGGCTGAATATTTAAAAAATAGATATGTATTGTATGAATTCACACATATATTAGGGTTCTCTAAAGGAGCACAGCTGATGGAGTGAGTGTGTATATCTGCATATTAATAAATCATACAGAGAAAGAGAGAGAGAGAGAGAGAGAGAGAGAGAGAGAGAGG
>NW_026073387.1:0-1910 GCF_014885135.2 Alexandromys fortis
TATATGGAAGTAGAGAAAATATTGGAAGCAGGGCTATCTAACATTAAGTTCCAGTTGCCAGTGCCCTACTAACTCCAAGTAAACCACACATCCTAAAGGCTCAACAACCTCCCCAAAAAGCACCACCTCCTAGAACCAAGCATATAAACAGGTGCCAGTGGGGGACACCGAATATTCAAGCAATGGCAGGATCCAAATGACTTGCTCACACCAACAGGACAAGCAATTATTCCATATGTGAGGATATTTCATCTGTTATATTCAACAGTATTTGTTGAATTGTTTTATTTATAAACAATTATAAATTTATTTTCTTTTAAATACTTTTATTAATAACTTGAAAATTTCATACAATATAGTTTAACATATTCATCAATTCCAACTCCTCTCCTTATTACCCCTTCCATCTTCTCACCCCTTTCCACCCAGCTTGAAGAATACATCCTTCTCTTTCCCTTTCTTATTTCCACATTCAGTCTAGTTAGTTTGCATTGTCCAACTTGACTTCAGATTTGGGACCATCCTGTAACATCACATGTGCATCTGGCTTGCTGTGGCTGCCTTCTCGATGCTAATTCCACCCCCTTGACCTTGAAATCCTTCTTTTCCCCATTCTGCAACAATTGCTGAGCTTTTGTGGAGGCAGGCTATGATATTAATGCCCCATTTAGGGTTGAGAATGCCATAATCTTTGCATGTCCGCAAGTGGGAGTCTCTGGGCTAATTGCCATCTTCTACATAGAGAAGCTTCTCTGATGAAGATTGATACAAATCCCATCATAGGAACTCATTGCATTCTTATAATATGTTGATAAGAATGGCCAAGTAACTAATCTTTTATTACAAGCTTAAGCATATAATTTACATATTTTATGCCTTATAGTAGATATCAAATTGTTGGTCATACTGTGGCTAGTCAAAGAAGCTCTAAAGCTAAGATGATCATGTTTAATGTTAGCATTGGTGTGCTACTTGGAAAAGACCAAATGAGAAATATGAGAAACAGCTAACAGATATATACAGGTATAATATCAACTGAATAGAAAGAAATTTTTAAAAAATCAGAATATGAAAACCATACATGGAACAGAAGAATATAACGCTAGGGAGGTAAGGTATAGTTTATGGGGGGGGGGGTTGCATGTTAAGACAGAAACTCAAACCATAATTGGTCTATATTTTAATGGAATGCCCCAATAGTGTTGCTTTATGTCTAGAACTTCTTAAGGCAATTTTATTTTATTGTGGATATATAGAGGATTTGAGTAGGGAGTGGTTGACATGAAAGAAAGTAAAAGAAAACTGAATTGGGGAAGAGCCCACATTTAGAAGATTAACAAATGATTCAAAAGTGTTGATGAGTAATCTAATTCAAAAGATTACAGTCATTTATATCATATTTACAGAACATTAATCAGATTATTAACATCTGTAAAAATTATTTCCATATTTATATAAGGGGCATCATATTGCTTGTCTGAATTATTTTTGTTAGACACAATAATGTTTCTATAACTTTAATCTAGTATATAAAATTAATTAAATAAAAAATTAAATTAAATTAAATTTAAGATAGCAATTATTCAAACTATACTGAATGTGTAAGTCACAAGATAAACCCACACCAGTTTGGAATTATGATTAATAAAAGGGGAATTAATTTAAGGGGAAAAACTTACAGATCACTATCTGAGACAACAGCCCTTGGTGTGACCAGGAACAGAGTCTATTAGCCAGGAGTGGGAGCTGGAAACAAGAGAGTGAGAGCAGGGTTACCGATGCTTTTTTTGTTTGTTTGTTTGTTTTTGTTTTGTTTTGTTTGTTTTTTTGTTTTTTCGAGACAGGGTTTCTCTGTGGTTTTGGAGCCTGTCCTGGAACTAGCTCTTGTAGACCAGGCTGGTCTCGAACTC
>NW_026073388.1:0-1905 GCF_014885135.2 Alexandromys fortis
CAGCATGTCTGACATGCATCCATCTTGGGCCAGAGCTTCATCGCATCTGGCCCAGAGAGGAGAGGTATGGCGATTGTCTCACTTCCCTCTTCCTCCCAGCATTCTGTTCTGTCTACTCCACCCACCTAAGGGCTGGCCTATCAAATGGGCCAAGGCAGTTTCTTTATTAACCAATGACCTTCCTCCATCAGCAGTGGGTTTTGTTTATTTTTTAATTCTGGCCTTTTATTTTAACTGTCTTTCCAAGGAAACTGTAACATGAAATTATTTTAAAGATGAGTTAACTACATTGTGGCCTATGCCTTTTTTCACATCTTAAATGCTTAATCTTTAACTGGGAGGTGGTGACACACATCATTAATCCCAGCACTTGGGAGGCACAGATAGTTGGATCTCTGTGAGTTTGAGGCCAGCCTGATCTACAGAGTGAATTCTAGGACAGATTCCAAAAACTAGAGAAACCCTGTCTCAAAAAAGGAAAAAAACACTTAATTTTATTTGATTGTTTGCTAAATGAAAGAAGTCAGCTACCTTTTTCCCAGTCCCATCCCTTGTGCCAGTTCTGTGGTGATAAATACCTGGAGACTGGGGGAGTCTCTACTTTGGGAGGCTGCGATGTTATGAAGTAGATAAACAGGAAATGACATACAAGGGCAGAAGTCATAAATGAGGGCTGATAACACTCTCAGAAGGAACTTCAGTAAATTCCATGGGGAGGGACTTGGCAGTCGTCACTCACTTAAATTCACTAATGGCCTCCTTGCTGTGTGGACATTTGAGCTGCCTCTACATTGCTCACACTGTACGTGAGAACCAGCATTATTTAGACAGCCCACAAAACTAGATATCCCTACCTCACAAATGAGTCAATAAATGCAGTAATTTTTTATGATGATGGGGTGCTATAGGATATACTACAATAGGACAGAAGAAGTGAAGCATGTTTCAGTGTGGGCGCACCTTGGAAATATTTGGCAAAGGAAAATAAGTCAGTTAGAAACCCCACATCTGTATACCCCACATCTGTATAGATATAATCTTATGTTTATAGATGACTAGCACAGACAGATCTCTGGGCAGAGTTGGCTAAGGCTTCTGTCGTAAGTGGTTGGCAGCTGATGGGTATGGTGCTTCCTTGGAGTTGACTAAATTATTCATTCTAAGGCCAAGGCCAATTGCACACTGTCTTAGTTAGGGTTACTATTGCTATGATGAAACACCATGATCAAAAGAAACTTAGGGAGGAAAGGGTTTGTTTGGCTTATGTATCACATTACTGTTCCTCATTGATGGAAGTCAGGACGGGAACTCAAAACAGGGCAGGAACCTGGATGGGTGCTGCTTACTGGCTTGCTCCCCGTGACTTGCTCTGCCTGCTTTCTTATAGAACCCAGGACCACCTGCCCAGGGATGGATCCACCCACAGTGGGCCCTCCTCCATCAATCAATAATTAAGAAAATGACCTAAAGGCTTGTTTATAGCCTAATCTTATTGAAATATTTTTTTCAATTGAGGCTCCCTCTTCTCAAATGATTATAGTTTGTGTCAAGTTGACATAAAACTGGCCAGCACACACATCTCTACGAATACACTAAAGGTCATTTAATTACCATGATCAACAATTTATTTATATTATTGAGACAGGGTCTTGCTAAGTTTCCAGACTGCTCTTGAGATCCTGAGTAGCTGGGATTATAAGTGTGTCCCATCACCCACAGTTCCATAATTATATAGTTTAATATCTGTTTCTGTGTGTATGGGATGGGGATCTGTGTGTGGGTACACATGTTCACACATGTGTGAATGCACTGTCTGTGCATGACTGAAGAGGATCTGTGTGTGGGTGCACATGCTCACACATGTGTGGGTGCACTGTCTGTGCATGACTGAGGGGGATCTGTGTG
>NW_026073389.1:0-1816 GCF_014885135.2 Alexandromys fortis
ATCGCACCCACCCCCTGGTATGGAAGAGGATGAAGAGACTGTCCCCGTATCAGAGCTTCTTGCGACTGTCTAGCGGATGCTTGTAATGTCTCTCCTAATTTTTCCCCTTATTTTTCCCCCTTTTCCAGGAAGCCTCTGGGGAATCTAGGAAGACCTCATCTCCTTGTATGGATGCAGTTCCTCAGGCAACCTCTGATTCAGTTAGCTTAGGGGGAGCAGGGAACTGGGCTCTGCCCCTCTGCAATAGTTACCTAGCCCAATGCAGAAAAGTCAGGAGCCTGGAATTCCCCAAATAGAGAAGGAAAGAAAATATCTTTTTAAGTGATGTGGCCTGGTAGCCTTTAGAATTACAGACACAGTGCCCCAAGCTGCTTCAGTGAGAAATGTGTTAATCTAGGGTACTGGGGGGGGGCAGTTACTGTATTGGGGCCTTGGGAGGCATGGGTGTAATTGGCTATTGTTTTATTTTCAGACTCTCAGTTACAGGTCCAGGGAGATATAGTTTCTTTTTAGTGATGTAGATTAGTGACCCTGTGTCCAGAGAAAGACAGGGAGATATAGTTTCTTTTTAGTGATGTAGATTAGTGAGCCTGTGTCCAGAAAAAAAAGATCAGTGGTACCCCCATTCTTTACTTCAGGGAATGCAAGTGTGAGAACTGTTTGGTTTTCTAGAGAATGCAGATTTGAAAAACATCGCTTTCTCCCCAGAAGCTGGAATGGCTAATGGTAATTCTTGTGGTGTATATCCCTCCTATTTTTTTGGTTTTTCAAGATGTAAGCCTGGTTGTCCTGGAACTCAATCTGTAGACCCAGCTGGTCTCACAGAGATCCACCTACCTCTGCCTCCCAAGTGCTGGGATTAAAGGCGTGCACCACCACTGCCTGGCCGGCTATTGGATATTCCTGATGGCAGGATTCATTGGAAAAAAAAGGAAGGAAATTGCCCAACTGTTACTGTCTCCAGTTTGCAAAGTTCTCCAGAATTTTCGAATGCATTTTGGTTTCTGTGTTCTTAGCAAGACTGAGGAATTCATCCTATAGAAAGGCAGCTGCATTGCCAAGAGTGCTGTACTCTGCTGACTGGTAGCCGGTTAAGGCTAACTGCGAACAGGCAAGAAACCACCCTCCTCTCCGTTCAGTATTTCCTTTTTCTCTTTCTTCCTTCATCCTTTTGTTCCCTCTTCTCTCCCTTTTCAGTATTTTATTATCTCTCTCCAGCCTTTCAATTATGTCCCCCTTTGTCAGTTTTCCTCTCTCCCTCCCTTTTCCCCTCCTTTCCCTCTCTGTCCTTCTTCAAGGTTTTTTTTTTGAGAAAGGGAACAAACACACTTGCTGTTTTCAAAGACACTTTATTGAAAAATATAAAAATCCATTTCCCACTGTACTCTTGTCAACTTTTAACCTCTCTGCTGCATGAAAAAGCTAGGAAGCAAAAGGAAATAAAAATTTACACTACAATTAAAACATTGTTTCTGGATAATGATAACAATAATTCATAGCTGGAGAAACGCTACAGTAATAGGAGTCATAGAAAACTTTTGAGTCAGACCTAATGTGTCTCTCGGGAAGTGAATCAGCTGACAGTGTTTATTTCAGGTTGGACTTGTGGAGAGGTCCTGTCCCAAATCTCTGTGTGCCTGGCGTCTTTAAATGTAGCCTCCACTGTACCCCACCCTCTAAGTAGGACGAGGTGGCAAGAGGTTCTGCAGGGACGGAGCTGGTGGCCCTGGGCTCTGGGGCCCTGCTGCACTGGCATCCACCCTTTCTTTCCAGCTGACTGCAGCAGTGACTTGAGGCTTCCAGTTCATTTCCTTCC
>NW_026073390.1:0-1863 GCF_014885135.2 Alexandromys fortis
GGCTCACAGTCATCTGTGATGAGACCTGGCGCCCCCTTCTGGCTTGTGGGGCACACATGGAAGGAATGCTGTACACATAATAAATAAAAAAAAAATATTTAAAAAAAAAAGATTGAGAAATTAGTTATCAACTAAACAAACAAACAACAAAACCAAAACAAAACAAAAAAAGACTTCAGGAAATCACTAACAGACCAAATCTAAGAGTCCCTACTATGCAGGAGGCAACTGAGACACAGACTAGAAGTCCACAAAATCTTTCCCAGGGAATAACATACCAGTGAATTGTCATCCCATAACAAATGGTCTGCCCTGAAAACATACACAAGTAGCATTATAGAAACTGAGCCAGTTGGATCTACATATGTAGGGATATATGTGTATATATACATACTTATATGCACATATCAACAACTAATGAAAAAAGATGTCATGAAATTGAAAGAGAATAAGGAGAGGCATATGGGGGGTGGGAGGGAGAAGACAATGGGGAAATATAATTAAGTTATATATAATCTCACACACACTTTTAAAAATATATAATACAACTAATTTTGGGTGGGGGGGAAGAGGGTATCACTATGTAGCCCTAGGTGTACTAAAGCTTGCTATGTAGAATAGGCTGTCCTCAAACTTGCATATATCTGCCTGCCTCTGCCTACTAAGTATTGGGATTAAAGCCATGATCTACCACACCCAGCAAGCAAATTAATAATAATAGCAAGCAAAATAATAATAATAATAATAATAATAATAATAATAATAATAATAATAATGAGATATGGCTTCTTCATAGGACCCAAATTCAGTTCCAGGCACCCATATCAGGCAGCTCACAACCACTTGTAGCTCCAGTTCCAGCGGATCTGACATCGCTTTCGTCTTCTTCATGCACCTGCAAGAGCACTCTTTCTCTCTCCCTCTCTCTCTCTCTCTCTCTCTCTCTCTCTCTCTCTCTCTCTCTCACACACACACACACACACATTTTTTTAATTTTATTTTTATGTGTTTATCTGTGCACTATGCATGTGCAGTGCCCACAGAAGCCATAAGAGGACCTACCACCATTCCTAGGACTGGAGTTACAGGTGGTTGTGAGCTACCAGGTTGATGCTGGGAATTGAATCCAGGTCCTCTGGAAGAACAGCACATGCTCTTAATCGCTGAGCATCTCTCCAGACCCAGAAATAGACAGGCAGGCAGGCAGGCAGGCAGAGACAGAGTGCTTGCTGGTAAAAAGCCTGTGGCTGAGGCAGTTCTGAGTTCTCATAAGGAAGCTTCTGTGCTGCCTTGTTAAGTGGACATGATGCCTGCCAAGCTGCCTCCCAGGAAACCATGGTTCTGTCCCAAGACTAGTGCCGCAGTGCTCTCTCTACAGCGGACAATGGCTCAGAAGGAGTCAAAGTGCAGAGAGGAAGTGAGAAGTGACAGCTCAGTCACAACAGGACACCAGAGGAGGGCCAACAAGGCTCTAGATTAGAGACCAGACACGACACGGCAGGTGCTCCCTTGAATTCACATGAGCTATGTATGAATGCCTTCGTAATCCCTGCACAAGACTGTCTGCCAACATCCTGCCATGAAAGGGGAGGAGGTCACGAGGTCCCACCCTTCCTTGAGGTGGAAAAGACAGTTTCTTGAATGGTAAAGCCACCCATAAGATGCCCAGGCTCATGTCAGCAACCACATGAACTCATTTACTACAAAAGGTAATAAAGTAGAAAGAGGACCAGCTGGGAAGAGAAACAGAATTAATGAGAATGGAAGTGGGGCAAAAGGGAGTAATGAAAAGGAATATAAATCAAAATTATATGCATGTATAAAAATATCATAATAAAACCCAGTATAGTTAATAAACACTAC
>NW_026073391.1:0-1904 GCF_014885135.2 Alexandromys fortis
GCAGAGTGGAGGACCATCAGCTGCAGCGATCAGGGAGCCGATTGCCAAGAGACAGCCATCCTCGTCTCAGGGGCCCTTCCATTAGAATTTTGTGTTGGGATTTTTGCTTCTTTATTGTTTGTCTGTTTTCTGAGACAAGGTCTCACTCTGTAGCCCGGGCTGGACTCAAACTCTCTAAGATACCCCTGCCTCAGCCTCCTGAATGGTTAAAGTTTACGTCACTGCCAGGCCCACTAGGGTGTTGCCCAAGGGAACCTTCATCCCACACACACCTGCTACTACGTCTGAAGGATAAAGTCCAGGGTCATCCAAGGTCACAGGCGTTACAGTGTCAGGAGCAAAGGCCAGCTGCCCTTAAGGCATTGCTCTTGAGCAAGCATGAGTTACCACAAATGGCCCGATGTGGATATTAGGATTCTGGAAATCCTTCTATGATGAAGAGCCTGAGGCCCCAACCAGGGACTCCTTTCTGACTACCCGCGTCCACCCCATTCTCCCCTACTTGCCTGTCCTTCCCAGGCCAGTCAGCGCTGGAGCTCCTCAGACTCTAATTAGAGGCTCTCATAGTCCTGTGCAGTCCAGGAGGTCTTCTGGGCCGTCCCTGGTGGTGTAGACAGGGACTCACGTGACGACTACACACTGGCATTCCAGTGTCCTCACACCTGAGGGTGTTCCTCCCAAACCAAGGCAGATCTGCTGTTTTCCAAAGTTGGGTTGTTGTTTTATCCATACTCAGTGGTTCCTCAAGAATATGATGTGACTGCCTGTGGCCTCTTTTGTCTCTTTCTGGTTCTGAAGCTTCGTGATAGAGAAGACTATGTGGAGAAACCCAGCCTGAATGTGGGCAGCACATTCCTTAGACCGACAACTTGGGTGAAATAGAAAAAAAAAAAAGAAGAATATTCACTAGATCAGGCAGTCGAGGCCGGCAGCCCCTCACCCCATGTGGGTGGGTGTGCATATAGTGGTATACTATTTGTGTTTTAATAAATAAAGCTTGCCTGAAGATCAGAGGGCAAAGCAGCCACACTAGTCAGCCCATACAGCCAGGGAGAGGTGGCGCACACCTTTAATCCCAGGACTCAGGAGACAGAGGCAGAGGGATCTTTTTGAGTTCAAGACAACCCTGGGCTGCACAAGATTGTTCCATAAACAGATCCAGATGGTGATGGCTCACACCTTTAATCCCAGTGTTTGGGAGTTACACAGTTTTAATCCCAGCAGTAGGAAGGTGGACACAGGAGCAGTATGTTTGTGTGTAGAGAAGAATATGAAGGGGAAGAGACAGGAACTCAGCGGAGTGTGCAGTCTGAGGATTCGTGCAGACAGGATCTCGCCCTTTCGGTCTGAAGATTTGGTAGAGGTTAAAGTTCTCTCTAGTGGCTGACTGCTTTGCTTTTCTGATCTTCAGGCTGAACCCCAATATCTGTCTCTGAGTTTTTATTATTCATGCTACATGTGCAAGTGTGTGCTCGCATGTGTCTGCATGTGCATGCTTGTGTGTATGTGTGTGTTGTGTGTAATATTCTTTTTTAAAAAATGCTGCAAGATCCCCGCGACAGTAGGCAGCAGAAATGCTGTAGGTCCCTAATGGTGGTAGCGGGCCATGTGGCGGCAGACAGCGGGCTCTGGGAGCAGCCAGTCCCAGGCAGAGACAGCTGCTGGTCTCAGAGCAGTGGTGGCGGGCCATGTGGCAGCAGGCAGTGGGCCCCAGGCAGAGACAGCTGCTGGTCCCTGAGCAATGGCTGGTCCCAGGCAGGGAGACACATGGTGGGCGGGAAGAAGACCGAAACATGGATAGACACGACATGCAGGGTGAGGTTGAAGTTTATTCAGGGGGTTATGGAGGAGGAAGGGTGAAGGGGGGGGACAGAGAGAAAGGGAGGGAGAGAGAGAGAGAGAGA
>NW_026073392.1:0-1903 GCF_014885135.2 Alexandromys fortis
ATACAGATTCATATATATAACCCATTTTGTCTCCATAATGGTAGCTGAATATATGTCTACAAGGCTGATCATTTGGCACTAGACAACCAAGTGGTGTGTTCTTACTTAGGAAAAACCATTTCTTCTGTTCCTAGCTTTCCTCAGTTACCTATATTGTTTGTATATGGCTGAGGCCTCATGGAATTTTATCTGTCAAGTTTGTCATGTTTATTGATGTCGTCATTGTTAGGCTCACAATAGGGCAGTCATGTTGGTGAAAATTTATGGGTGCAACTTCTGATGTTACTAGGAGACATTTCATAGCAAATGCCATGATCCTTCAGTTCTTACAATTTTCCTACCTCCTCTTCTATAATATTCCTTTGGCATTAGGTATGGGAGTGTTTTATAACTATGGTCACTGGGAAAGTGCTCCATAACTCTGCATTTTGATTATTGTGGTTTTGTATAGTGGTCTCTTTCTGAGGCAAAGAAGATTCTTGATGAAGGGTGAACACTTCACTTAACTGTGGGAATAGGGTCACGTGTTTATAGACTGTTGTTAGGGTTTATACTGCTTGAGCAAATTAGCAGTTGTAGATTCTTCTCCAAATAACCATAATCACTAGCACTAAGTGGTTAGCAGGATTCTAGTACCACACAATGTCTCCTTCTTATCAAGCAAGTTTTAGGTCCAACTATAGAGATACTGGTTCTATATCCTCTCTTGCTAGAGCCGCTTAGCTGCAAATCTACAGATGTAAGTGTATAATATTCTGGTAGGTAAGATGATAGAAAAGGTGAAATTTAGTCCTACCAATTTTTTTTTTTACTAAACAAAAGAAAACTATAATTCTTCCTGTTATAACTTTAAGATTTAATTAATTGAAAAATAAAGTTTATTTATTTGATGTTAGAGAAATATTATTTAACAATATAATCCCTTAATCTTATTTAAGTCATTTTAACTAGTTAAAATTCATGTAGCTTGTAGCTGTCATACTGTATAGCACTGCCATCAGTTTTGGGAATGTGTAAAACTTGTGTTTTATGCAAATATAGGGTCAATCCAAAGAAAATTTGTAACAAAATTCATACTGCAAGTAACTAATTTAGTCATCTATATGCAAGATCCTCCTGTGCTGGGTAGACAGCAAATGAACAATGATAATGATTAGCCTATTAATTTAGTCTCAAAGTCACAGCACAATGAGGTTACTATGTTTACATGGAAGACAAAAGTCCATTCAAATAATCAATAATATTTATTAAAGTCAGGACAATGAACCACTGCCCATATAGGACATTAAAACAACCTGTAGCCCAATGATACTTTAGAGGTTTATAGTTGGTTCCAGTGTGATTCCTGAGCAGGTAAAATTTCCTATCATGCAAACCAGAAACCTAAGTCTGATACTTAAAACACACATAGAATAAAGAGAAATGAATGATCTCTAGCAAGTCATCTTCTGACCTCCATATTCATTATATGGCATGAACACATAAACACATATACACAATATTAATAACAAAATAATGTTAATAATAATAATGATAATAAAATCAAGGAACCTGTTTAAAGAAATGAAGCTTTGTATTAGCCTGAAGATAAGAAAATTGATACATTTTCTTGGTACAATTAACTATTCAAAGAATAAATAATATAGGACTTTACTTCATTCTATAAGAAATAGAGAACTATTCAAAGAGGAGAAAAAGACATTACTCCAAGGTTTTGTTACTAAAAGTTTAGAGAGGACTGCAGAAATGGGTCCAAGGTTAAGAGCACTGACTTTTCTTCCAGAGGTCCTGAGTTTAATTCCTAGAAACAAAATGGTGGCTCACAACCATCTATAATGAGATCTGGTGCCCTCTTCAGACATCCCGGCATACATGCAGGTTGAAAACTATGTAGAATAAATAA
>NW_026073393.1:0-1923 GCF_014885135.2 Alexandromys fortis
CTGGACACTCAGCGGTTTCTGGTTCTGGCTCACTTGCTCAGTGGTTGCTCCCCTGTACCTGTTTCTGTAGAGTTCACTGTCTCAGGTCTGCTCAAGCCCAGGTAGCTAGCTGGATCAGTCCTGGGCCACAAGTGTCTCTGGACTGGATCCATTCCCATGCCTGTGGAGCTTGCTTTCTTAGGCCTACTCCAGCCTAGATCCAGTGTGATATTTTGTGTATGAGACAGATGATCAAGATCCCTTCCAACTAAGTTATGTCACAGTACAGGAGAGTTAGTATATCCCTGAGGATATACTAACTGGAAAGGTATACTGCCAACTGAAGACAAATTGCTTCTTATCGGTGGTCCTTATGGACAGGCACAAAGAAAAAGTCATTTGCTAAATAAATAGGTGCATATCATGTACCAGGAGATGTGTTAATTTGCTCAAGTAAGGACACAGCATCTGGTACAGCAGCTGCAATTGGAGTCACTATCTGAGTGAGTTTTTTGATAGTTGACTGTCATTCTCCACATCCATCTGTCTTCTGCACTGTCCAGATAGGAAAGTTAGAGAGAGACATGGTGGAGACCACCATCCCTGCATCTTTCAAGTCCTTGATGGTGGCACTAATTTCTGCAGTTCCTCTGGGAATGTGATACTGTTTTTGAATCACTGTTTTCTGTTACAGGAACGAGTGGGCTGCTTCTCGTCCCAGCCACCCTGCTAACTTACAACCAAAATAATCACATAGATACTATATACACTTAAACACTGACTGGCCCATTATCTCTAGCCTCTTATTGGCTATCTCTCACATCTTGATTTAACCCATTTCTGTTAATCTGTATATCACCACGAGGTCGTGGCTTGCCAGGAAAGATTCAGCATGTCTGATTCTGGTGTCTCCATGGCAGATCTCTGACTCTGCTTTCTTCCTCCCAGAATTCAGTTCTGTCTCCCCACCTACCTAAGTTCTGCCCTATAACCAGGCCCAAAGCAGTTTCTTTATTAACCAATGAAAGTAACACAGATACAGAAGGATCTCCTACACCATTTCCCCTTTCTGTTTAAACAAAAAGGAAGGCTTTAACTTTAACATAGTAAAATTACATATAATAAAACAGGTATCAAGCAAGAATTACAGTTACAATATTTATATCTACTTTGGCCCGTCATGTTACAGAATGGCACCAACATGTGGACATCCACATAAAGCCTGAGACAGCTTGGGAAGTAATTCTAGAACAAAATAACAGCATTGTGCATGGTTTCTTGGTAGCAGCAATTTCTCGGGTCTGCTCTCCTTGCTAGAGGCAAGTAAGCGCTCTCAACTAAGAGAGGCTTCCTGACTCAGCTTAAGCTGTAAAGCCTTGCAGCTCTTTTAAGAGGTCCTTCAAGAAACACTTAAATAGTGTTGATAAAAAGCTGACCGCATGCTTTTCGGTTTTCAGCTGTAGCAGGAAAAAAAGCTGTGCTGTTTTAAAATTCTGGCTTTCTGGGCCATCCTGCCAGGGAAAATTCTGACTCTTTCAGGCAGGGGGTCTGACTATGAAGCATTGGTTGTGGCTTGTGAGCAGACTGCTGCAGCTTGCTTGCTGGCAGGGACCGTGAAGTGCCATAGAGTTGTGGCAAAAACACAGCTCTAGCCGGTACCTCTGCCATGAGGCTGAAATCTCAGAAAGCTAAGAAATGGGCTGGATCTAGCCATCAAAGCCACGGCTTTAATCCTCTCTATATTGCTTAGCAAATTAAAGACTCACATGGTCAGAAAAAGAGAGATATACAGTAAAGAGTGATTCAAAGATGAAGAAATCCTCTAAATGGTTTACAGTGTGTTAAACATATATGCAAGCTTGGAAGAGTAAAGAAAAGGTTAAAGTCTTTAAAAAGAGAGAGAGAGAGAGAGAGAGAGAGAGAGAGAGAGAGAGAGAGAGAGAG
>NW_026073394.1:0-1858 GCF_014885135.2 Alexandromys fortis
CACATAGAGTGTAAGCATTCTCAAGGACCTGCTGGTCTTTTAACCCAAAATATGAACATCCACTGGGTGATTCTCTACAGAATGAAGAAAGCAAAAGTTAGGACGTGTATACCAAGCTCTCTTCCAACCTATGATATCTCCTCTGCTCAGGAAATAGGAAGGAACTATCACACAGACTTGTTGAGAAGAAGCTGTCTATCTATCCCATCTGTGTGTCTCTGTCAGCGTCTCTCCTTCACGGGCAAGGCTGGGCAGTGGTCCTGCAGGCAGGCAGCCTAGGGTTTCAAGCAGCACAGTACAGTGAGACAAAGCTGGGCTGAGGCCTAGGTATACATGGTGTGGAAAGATTTTAGCCAATCTGTGCTCAGCCTCATTAGGAAGCTCTCTCAGACTAGAGGTGGTTGGTCAAGAGTGCCCAATAGAAAGTAAGTATTCACTGTGTGCCAGCTCTTTGCTATTCAGATCCTGGCCTTCCCTGCCCTCATGCTTCTTGCCTCAAGCCTAATCATTCAGGCTATGGCCTATAGGGGAGGCCTGAGATGGCCCAGCTCCTCAACAGGGCCTAGGTTGGTAAGATAATTAAGGTGAGGCAAAAGAAATAAGAAGGACATTTGGGATCTGGGACTAAGCCGCATATTCCTACGTCACTTTACCAGAAAAACAGCTAATAGTTGAGTACCAGCGCCAACAAAAAGATCACAAAAGCAGTGACTCCGTGCTCAGTCAGAAGAGTGTCGTGGAAGGACTTGAAAGCGGCTTCTGCTAACAAGGGTCACGCTTCTTATGTAAAAGCATGATAGACAGCAGCAGCCATGGCAGGGAGTCTAGTGGTTAAGAAATGTCAGACTCGCACTCTGTGGACTCCAGTGGCCTTTTCTTCGGGGTTACAGGATGATTGTTTCCGTTCTCAGCGTGAACTCTGTCTTGGAGGCAGCTGGATGATTGCAAGGGACAATTTCAGCATCTCTGTGACTTCTATTAGATAATGGCATCCTTCAAAACCCCTCTGAAGGTGTCCTGGTAGAATCTCATTAGTCTGAAATAAGTCACACAGGGTACCCTCAGCGGCAGAAGAAGCTGGAAGCAAAATATGTAGCCTTTCCAGATTTAACAGTGGAGGCTCACAGACAGATTATGCCAACTTGACCACAGTAGCAACAGCATTGGAAAGTATTTGAATTCAGGAGATATTTGATGGTAAGAATCACCAGTGGATTTTTCTGCATATATTTTATTGACATATATCAATTATGCATGGTAATAATGTGTTTCATATATGCCTATTGTGTGCTTTGATCATATTCATCCTTTTACGCCTCCCATATTTTCTCCTCCCACACCTCTAATCATCTTCATCTGACTTTTGAATCCTGTTCTCCACGCCTAAACCCCACAAACAAGAAAAAGCAAGAAAGACACATATTTGTGTGATTGTCTTATTTCATTTAATATGAAAATCTTTAGTTTTGTCCATTATTATAAAAACCACATTATTTTACTCTTCCTTATGGCCATGAGGTAGGTCCTGATGACTGGGGATGAGGAAGGGGGAGCAGCCAAAATGAACTCTAATTTTCTAACTCAGTATAGTCACTGAGATCTGGAGTCCTGAAGGAAAGATATGTTTTGGAGATGGGAGGCCAGCTTTGAGACTTCTCCACAAAGATGGCAGCAGCCCACAGCAGAATATGAAAGCCAAAGAAGCTGTGTAGACCGATGATGCGGGAGATCCCCACGTGACTAGTCATTTGTATAAAGTTAGAGCTGTCCACCATTCTTATTTTAATTGACCTTTATTGAGCTCTACATTTTTCTCTGCTTCCCCCCCCCCGCCTCTCCCCTCCCCCTTTCAATCCTC
>NW_026073395.1:0-1846 GCF_014885135.2 Alexandromys fortis
TGGCAATTTTAGGGCTTATGTAGACAGAGGAATAAATGTTCCAACAGCATTTTGCAGTGATAGTAGGATTTCTGGTCAGTGTTACGTTTTTCTCCATGTGTTATAAGGCAATACCAGGATTGCTGTTGATTCATAGAAATAATGCGAGATGCAGCCAGTGAAGGAAACTACTGTCCCTTCCTTGCAGACTCCTGCCATGGAAAACCACGCACATGTGGGATACCATAGGCCTCTAGGACCTTCTTGGTCTTAGACGTGTGTTTGTGTGTGTAGTATGAATATCCATATAAATATATATTGGAGTGTGTGGGCGTATGTGTATGTATATAGATTCACATACACATATGCTCAGGACGTAGAGGCCCGAGACTGATATCAGGAGTCTTCAGGGATTGCTCAGTTGAACCCAGAGCTCAGTGATAGAGCCAGGAGCTAAACTGCTTCCAGGTTCCTCTGCCTCAGTCTTTGGAGAGCTGGAATTACAGGTGGCCCACCGTTCCCACTGGGCATATCCATGGGTTTTGGGTTTCTGAACTCTGAGCCACCTCCCAGCCTGCCAAGGTTCTTAGGTATGTTAGGTCCCAGTAACCAAAGGCCGAGATGGGAGGATCCCTTGAGTCCTAGAGTTCAAGGGATCTCTAGCATAGCATAGCATAGCATAGCATAGCATAGCATAGCATAGCATAGCATAGCATAGCATAGCATAGCATAGCATAGCATAGCATAGCAATACTTCATTTCCAAAAGTCGCAGAGGAAGGAGGAAGAAAGGGAGGAGAAAGAAGAGTGGGAGAGGGGAGAGCAGGGGGTGGAACAATCAGAAAGTCTTTGATAAGGCAAGCCTGGAATCCTCATTCATAGTTCAAAGGTTTTCGATAAAAAAATTTTGATTTCATAGACATCTTTCCAATCATCTTTACTGACATGCAGTTGAAATAAAATTGAGTATATTACCCCTCCGTTTATATAGAGCAATACTCTGCATGCCTTTTTTTAAAGCAAAAAGGTCCTTCAGGGTCTGTAATGATGATATATCATGCATGATGATGTGTGTGTATCAGGCACGATGGTGTGTGTATCAGGCACAATGGGATATGTGTGTATCAGATACAATGATGTGTGTGTATCAGGCACAATGGGATATGTGTGTATCAATCATCTCAGCCCTTGCTAGACTTGAGAGTTTGCAACCATCCTGAGATACATAGCAAGATCCTGTCGCAAAAAGAAAACTTTACAAAAGAGCATAGGTTTGAATTACTTAACTAATGAGTCAACTGGACTGGGTCTCACTGTATAGCCCTGGTTGCCCTGAAACTCACAGAGATTGAATTCTTGCCTCAGAAACTGCCTCTGTCTTCAGGGTTCTGGGATCAAAGGTGTGTGCCACCATGCCCACCACTACAGGTCTGAATTTCAAAGGCCTAACAAAAGAAGTCTAACAAGGTCTTACACAAAATACACATGAAAAAACTTGCATGGAGGCAGAGGCAGGTGGGTCTTTGTCAGCTGCAGGCTAGCCTGATCTTCACAGCAAGACTCTGCCTCAAAAAAAAAAAATGTTGCAAATGAACACAAATCAGAACTGAATTAATGTATTTCTTTATGTTTAAATATTTATTTATACTGGGCAGTGGTGGCACACACCTTTAATCCCAGCACTCGGGAGGCAAAAGCAGGCAGATCTCTGTGAGTTCGAGGCTAGCCTGGTCTACAAGAGCTAGTTCCAGGACAGACTACTTCAAAGCTGCAAAGAAACCCTGTCTTGAAAAAAAAATTATTTATTCAGCAAGTACCAGGACATCCAAGTTGTCTGACCTCCACATTTGTGACATGGTACGTGTATG
>NW_026073396.1:0-1847 GCF_014885135.2 Alexandromys fortis
ATATCCTCAGCAAGACTAAGGTAAGCAGGTCTTTGACCTTTGACCACAGGGTCCCTGGCTTAGGCTATGTGGAGGGCGATCCTCGTCACCTGACATGATGCTATGTTGAGCCAGCCTGTACGGCCTCTGTATGATGTACTGTTCAGGGGACGGCTCCACAATATTCCAGTCATTGGGCCTCTGCGTGAATCATCAATGAAAAAACTGCGAGGAGCTCTTTTAGGAGGGAGGACCAGAGAGTCATGAGACATGTTTTTTCTACCAAAGATCCTGTTCCAAGGGTTCCAGGGTTGAGGAGGTGGGATAGTAAGGGTAGAGAAGGGGTCAAAATCTAAAATTCTTAACATATGCATTAAACCCAAGCATTTTACAGGGTGTGTCAAACTTTTTCCAACATCTATAAGCAGTTACAAATATCATTAGGTCAATTTCAGTAAGAGTACAATGACAGACGTTGTTATCAGACACCACCAGTTCCAGTCTCTGAGCAACAGTTAAAACCCGATCTTCCCCCTTCTTAAGTGAAGAGGGGTTAATATTTTAACCAAAATTGAGTTTTGTATCCCAAAGATTAAAACAGTCAGATGTTTAGTCTGCATCTTGGTTTCAAAGCAAACAGAATTTAAACTGCGAAAATTGTAGTTTTCATGGTCAGGTCATCTCAGCAGGGCATCCGTGCCTGCCTCCCAGGTTTGGAAGCAGCTCAGCAGGCACTCCTTTCCATGGGGGCAGGGAAGACTGGATCAAGGATTCCTCTTTAACTTGTTTTTTCCTCAAACTCCATTATGGGGTGTTTGCAGCTACGACATCACCAGGTTTAGCTTTTATTTTCTTTCTGTGAAAAAAAAAAAAGCACAAACATAAAAAAGATAATGAATCCCATCTTCAGTAATGCTAGATAAACTGGGTAAGTTTCTGTCTGTTAACTTATTCTCTTGTGAATTCTCCATTTTTTAATCAAAATTTGCATTTTAATTTAGCATTTGATGATTTTGCTATGTAACTAATTTAGTATTAAATTTCATACATTCCCTCTCATTATATTTTTTTTTCAATTTTTTATATTTTTGCAATTATAGTATAAAGGAATTGTTTCTTTTTTCTTGTTCTTAATGATTTATTTGTACACAAAGATCAGGCAGTAGAATATAACAACATAGTAAAGAGACTAATTTATTATAATAGTCTATAAAGTGCTTTGTGAAAACACTCAGAGTTTCTACATATGTTTCCATGTGTAGAAGAGAAGCAGTATGTACATGTACCTTGATCACACAGGTTTATTTTCTCTTGAAGTCATGAATGAAGATAAATGAAAGTCAGTGTTTGGATAAATAAAAAGGGAAGTACAGCTCAACAATGTAGACTGCTACTTGGTGACCTTCAGTGACAACCAATAATTTTGTTGTTGTTTTTGTTGTTGTTTGTTTGTTTTCTTTTTATTGAAAAATTTTCTGCCTCCTCCCCACCTTCCACCTCCCTCCCCATCCCCCCACAACCCTCTCCCTCCTTCTCCAGTCCAAAGAGCAGTCAGGGTTCCCTGCCCTGTGGGGAGTCCAGGGTCCTCCTCCCCCTCCATCCAGGTCTAGGAAGGTGAGCATCCAAACAGGCTAGGCTCCCACAAAGCCAGTATATGCAGCAGGATCAAAACCCAGTGCCATTGTCCTTGGCCTCTCCTCAGCCCTCATTGTCTGCGACACTCAGAGAGTCCAGTTTTATCCCATGCTTGTTCAGTCCCAGTCCAGCTGGCCTTGGTGAGCTCTCAATAGATCAGCCCCATTGTCTCAGTGGGTGGGTGGACCCCACGCGGTCCTGACTTCCTTGCTCATGTTCTCTCTCCTTCTGCT
>NW_026073397.1:0-1884 GCF_014885135.2 Alexandromys fortis
TTAGAGAAAGAAAAGGAAGGAAGAATGTGAGAGAAGAGAAGAAGAAGAAGAAGAAGAAGAAGAAGAAGAAGAAGAAGAAGAAGAAGAAGAAGAAGAAGAAGAAGAAGAAGAAGAAGAAGGAAGACAAAAGAAAAAAAGGATGGGGAGAATCTGCAAGGGGTTGGGCTATGTGTGGGTGCTGCTAAGATCAGAGGCAGGGAACTTTAACTTTGTGGTGGGTCTTTCCAGTCTGGGGTTGCTGTCATTGGGGATAGGGAGGTGTTATTAAAAGCCCCATAGAAAGACTTAATGTACAAGGCTTGGAGGTCAACCACCTGCTAGTAGAACCCTTAAGCAGGTCAGATTTGATCAAGGTTCTAAGCTCATAAACTTCAGCTTCCTTTGGAAGGTAGGGGGAGCTCTAAGCAAAGAAGGGGGGGAAGTACACAACAGGGGATAATAAAACTAATCATGCAGGGAGGGAGGAAAAAAAGCAAAAATGTGTGAGTGAGTGAGTGTGTGTGTGTGAGAGAGAGAGTGAGACAGAGACCGAGACAGAGAGAGAGAGACAGAGACAGAGAGAGCACATCTTTGTGTGTGTGTGTGTGTGTGTGTGTGTGTGTGTGTGTGTGTGTGTTGGTTGCAACAGAACCAAGAGCACTGGGTTTTGCTAGGTAAAGGCCCTACCTATGAACTACATCCCGGCTTCTGTATTTTTTTCACGAATCATCTCTGAGATACTCTTGAGAAGATAAATCTTTCAGAAGTGAATAGGAGAGCCTGAAGTCACAAAGAATGCTGCATTGCTCTCGTGTTATGGTCAGTGTGTGTGTGTGTGTGTGTGCGCGCGCGCGCGCGCGCGCGCGCGCGCATGGGGGGGGCGGGTCCAAAGTCTGTAGAGGGCAGCTTGAAATGACCTTGCAAAAGTATAAACGCACACACACTTCACCTTGTAGCTCTATGCTGTAGATACTTGGTATCTAAATGTATTTCAATGTCTACAGATGTTTAATTGTAAGATGGTGCGTGCCAAGTTCTTGTAGCAGCGCTAAACAGAAAAGCAAAAGGTGGAGATGACCTAAGTGTTCAGCAGCGTAGCATAACTTTGTCACTAAGTGATGATCCATTCCTACACTGACTGCCAGAACATTTGAAAATAAGGAAGTTTGTAACGGATAATACAAGGTGAACGTCTCGATATTTTGGCAAATGAAACAAGAAGATCCCTGTCAGGGATACTATGCCGCATAATTTCAGTCAAAGGAGAAGATAGTAAAAGCAAGTATGCACATTCTTTATTGGCTGTTACTGCACAGACATCCCCAGCCATGGGGGTAGGAGCATGGAAACAACAGAAAAGAAAGAGGAAGCAATGTGGTCTAATGCTTTTAAAAATATTTATTTAATATATTTTATATATGTGAGTTTTCTGCCTGCCTGCATGTAAGTGCATCACATGTGTGTCTGGTGCCAGCAAAGGTCAGAAGAGGGCAGCATCTCCCCTGGAACTGGAGTGTGTGCGCGAATGAATTGGTGTGCACCTTTTGGATTCAGGTACCTGCAGAGCTGGATTCCCTGGAACTGGAGTTGCAGGTGTTTGTGAGCTGCAATGTGGGTGCTGGGAACCAAACCTAGGTCCTCCAGAAGAGCTGCAAGCACTCTTAACCTCTAAGCTATCTCTCCGGACCCTCGTTTTAATGTTTTAAGCAAAGCTACAAACTATGTGATAAGTTAGTTATTCAAAATTGAAGAGGCCACATTTGATCTCTTAGAATCCCTGCATTGGGGAGGCTGAGACCCAGGCAGGATGGTGGCAAGCTTGATGCCACATGGGCCATGTAGCAAATCCCTGCCCTAGACTTAACAACCAAAAATAAGTGAAGTAAACCAAATTATCTTAGAGAG
>NW_026073398.1:0-1906 GCF_014885135.2 Alexandromys fortis
ACAGAGAAACCCTGTCTCGAAAAACCAAAATAAATAAATAAATAAAATAAAATAAAAAATAAACACAATTTATTGGATAGCTCACAAAACTCAAAAAGGAATGAAGAACCAGGCTGGCGGTCTTTGTTTCGACTGGTAGCCCACAACATTGCATGCACCTGATACCTGCATAGACATTTCTTCACTCAGCACTCAGTTTCCTAAGCAAACTGCCTGAATTCTGCTGTCATTCTGAACCAAGCTGACCTAATCTCCAGAGTGCCTCATAAAATTTGTCTAGCTGTGATACAACTCTGAAAATTGATCAACTTGTGAGAAGTAACAGTAGGCACTGACATTGGTGGGTATGCTGCCCTCCGGGTTAGGCATTAGCACAGCTGTGCCCCTGGATTCCTCATAGAGCAACAGCTACTGTCAGTGTCATCAGCGTTATTCTGTGTGCTCTGTGGTTTATGCACACGAGTACGCGTATGCACCTCTGGCATATAAAGACACGAGGAGGATGGACCACCTTAATTTTTGAGGCAAGGTCTCTCTGGACCATAAGTTTGCTGTTTCAGCTAGACTGTTTGGCCAGAGAGCCGGATACACCCGTCTCTGCCATGCAGTTCTGGGCAAAAGCACTTGTGGTCACTGTGGTAATGCCCAGCTTTTGCATGGATGCTAAGGATTTGAACTCAGATCATTGTGTTTCCACAGGAAACACTCTTATACACAAATCTATTTCCCCGGCCCCATAGCTACTGTTACTGTTCTCAGTTTACAGAGAAGAAAGTAGATACAAATGAAGATCGCACTGTTGGTGAGTTTCAGAATTTCACTTTAAACAGTCTGGCTTTAGAGTGCTTGCTTCTTATCACTTGTGAGATAGTTGCAGACTATGTAGAGGAAGGAAAGGACTAACAGACAAAATGAGGCCTACATCCCTGGTCATCACGGCAGCTCTCCAAGGAGGAAGCTTTGAGGTCTTTTCTTGTTTAACAGTCTTCATCATCTCACCCTGTCAACGACACAGAAGAGGGTTAGGCTCAGCCTTCCAGACAACCCAAGAGAAGCAACCCTGAGTTTCCACCCATCAACTGCTTTCTTCTGACTGTTAATAGTCCCAGCCCTGAGATAGTGGTACCAGGAGATGGTGCCCATAGGGAATATTCAGGTCATGAGGACGGAGCCCAAGGGAGTTCAGCTGTCCCCTGATATGACACAGCAAACCAACAAAGCCATTATGGGCTATCGACCACGTTGTAGCCTCCTGAACAGTGACAGGAAAACTTCTGCTTATCTGCTACTCGATTTTAGGTATTTTTGTTAAAACAACTCAAACAGACCAAGAAAGTTGCTATAGGGAGAGAGCTGTTACCATAGAAACACCTGACACTATGGAAGTACCTTTGGAGCTGAATGATAGGCAGAGACTGTAACTTTCGATGCATTGCTGTGAGGAAGCTGGCTGTGTGTTGGTAACCGGAGTGCGTGTGCAGCAGAAGAGGAGGAATGCTGTAGAGTCTGGAAAACACCTAGGTGTCGTGAGCAGAACATTGAGTAGACATGTGGACAGCTAAAGCCCATTCTCATGGGGTCACAGATGGAAACGAGGGACTTTTATTGGAGCTCGGAAGGATGGTGATTTTTGTCAGAGTGACACAGAGCTTGGAGGAATCGTGTTCATGTCCAATTATTCTGTGGCCTGCACAGAGAAGGGCACTCTCAGTCCACTTTGAGACACTCTATGCAAATATCTGAGACTGGATAATTTTTTTTTTTTTGGTATTTTCGAGACAGGGTTTCTCTGTGGTTTTGGAGCCTGTCCTGGAACTAGCTCTTGTAGACCAGGCTGGTCTCGAACTCACAAAGATCCACCTGCCCCTGCCTCCCGAGTGCTGGGATTAAAGGCATGTGCCACCAC
>NW_026073399.1:0-1907 GCF_014885135.2 Alexandromys fortis
CTCTCTCCCTCTCTCCCCCTCTCCCCCTCTCCCCCTCTCCCCCTCTTCCCCTCTCCCTCTCCCTCTCTCTGGGATTGCTCCTTAAATTTCATCTTTCATGTATTTGCTGCTATGTATAAAAACAGGCTGGTGGAGTTTATTTTGGTCTTGGTATGCTACTCCTATGTCCTGTAACTCTGTTAAATTCACTACTTCTGTTAATGCCCAGTAGATTCCTTAGTATTGCTACATAGGTGAATTTTTTATGTCATCTACAAATAAAGGCATGCTTATTTCTTTGTTTATACACTGAATTTATTGTACTAACTGGGGCCTTTGTTTAGCAGAAAAGAATTGGCAAGTGCAATTTTATTCCTACCTTAGAGGTGGAATGATTGGTCTTTAACACTACAATATATTAGAGATATTTTGTTATGTTAAGGAAGTTCTGACTTTTACTTGTTTGCTAAAAATTTTATGTTGTGTGAGTGCTGAAAGTTTCAGTTGCTTTTTCCTGTAATGAAATGATTGTGTGTTTTTCTCTTCTTTGAATACAGTGAATTACATTGATTTTAAAATGCAGACCTACCTTATCCATGAATAAACTAAATTGATCATGAAATAATAATATTATCATCATTATTATTATTTTAAATATTTGTTGTTGTGGTGGTGGTTTTTAGAGACAGGGTTTCTCTGTGTAACAGTCCTGGCTGTCCTGGAACTTGCTTTGTTGACCAAACTGACTATGAACTCACAGAGATTGCTTGCTCTGCTTCCTGAGGGCTGGAATTAAAGGCGTGGGATTAAAGGCATGGGCCATCACTGTCCAGTGAAATATTATTTTTATTAAGGTACTTTTATGGTTACTATGATCAAATTTCTAAAAAGAAACAGCTTAAGGGAGAAGACTTTCTCTGGGCTATGGTTTGAGGGCACAGTCCATCATGATGGGAAGGCAGGGCAGCAGGAGTAGCTCATGACAAATAATAGCAGAAGCGTCAGGCTGCTTGCTTGCCAGAACCTGGACTGCACTACAAACCTTAAGACCTGGCCCTCAGTGACTAAGCCCAATGACCCAGAGATTCCATAACCTCCCAAAACAGTAGCACCTTCAGAGAAACTGGGGGTGAGAGGCACAGTTCTCATTCAAATCACATGATCTTTTTTTTTAATTGTCCTTTCTCTTGTAGTATGTTTTCTTCTAATTATGCCAATATGCTCCCTCTAATTCAGAGGTTCTCAATCTGTGGTTCTCAGCCCTTTCAGGGGCGAAGGTGAATGACCCTTTCACAGGGGTCACAAATCAGTTATCCTGCACATCAGATATTTACTTTACGATTCATAACAGTAGCATAATTACAGTCATGAAATAACAACGAAATAGTTTTATGGTTGGGTGTTTCCACTACACGAGTAACTGTATTGAAGGGCCACAACGTTAGGAAGGTTGAAAACCATTGCTTTAGTTCTTGAACATGGTTATAAAACATATGCTGGAAAATTCTCATCTTCTAGTTTCATCTTTTTCCCTCCCTCTTTTTCTTTCTCTCTTTGTTTCTTTTTCTCTTTCTTCCTCTCTCAACTCTTCCCTCTGCCCTTTTTTTGTCCTCTTATATATAGTTCCTGATTTTTACAGTTTGGAGGCGGGTACAGTTGTGATGGCATTTCTCTATATAGCTCAGACCTGGATGTTACACAGCTACCATGTCTGGTGCCTTGTGTTATTTCTCCTTCTCATTCACTACTCTTACCCCACCCCCAGTTCTTCCCTTCCTCCTCCTCCTCTTTTTCTTCCTCTCTCCCTCTCTCCCTCCCTCCCTCTCTCCCTCCCTTCCTCCTTTCTTCCTTCCTTCCTTCCTTCCTTCCTTCCTTCCTTCCTTCCTTCCTTCCTTCCTTCCTTCCTTCCTTCCTTCCTTCCTTCCTTC
>NW_026073400.1:0-1900 GCF_014885135.2 Alexandromys fortis
GAAGGAGTCAGAGCACGGACAGACACATCTACACAGGGAAGGAGTCAGAGCACGGACAGACACATCTACACAGGGAAGGAGTCAGAGCACAGACACATCTACATAGGCTGTGTGGTCATTTCTTCTAAAAATATTAATTCAGAAGGCAGCAGTTAAAAATGGAATCAGTGTGCAGTACCCAAGATGCCTATCAAGTTTTAATTCTGTTTGGATAGATGTGCCCCAGCCTAGAAAACAGGAGTCATGATGGAGATGCCTCTAAACAGCCAGCTGACATATGGGCAGGTGTGGTGCTTTAAACGAGAAGGCCCCCATAGGCTCATACATTTGAATCCTTGGTCCCAGTTGGTGGACCTGTTTGGGGAGGATTAGGAGTATAGTAGGGGTGGGAGTCTGAGATTCCAGTCCCAGTCTCTGTTCTCTGTCTCCAACCCCATTCACCTGCTGCACGTACTGCAACCTGCCTTCTGCTGTGCCATTGCCATAAAGACCATGAATTTGAACCCTCTAAAACTGTAAGCCCCCAAAAAACTAAGACAGCAGGGTAGCAATAGTACCTTGGAGGCAAAGCGCAGTGAATTGAGAGACTCGGAGACATTCTCTTCCAAAGGGGAAATGTTCACAAACATGAGCCTGTGGAAAGAGAAGGCCCACGCCAGCGTCAGTGGTCTGCACGCCAGCAGCAGAGGTCTGCCAGGCTGAGCACACACAGCCCCTTCAGTCTGTCCCTTCTACTCACATCTTGGCACTGCCACCCAGCGAGTTCTGCAGCAGGTAGGTAAGCTTGCTGTTTCGATAAGGTACGTGAGACTCCTGAAGGGGAAGGGCACAGGCAGTTAGGCCAGGACAGGATCTCCACAGCTCATGGCGGCCAGCCCCTGCCTTACCTGCCCATGCATCCACTCCTACCTTATTGCTCAGAGCCATTATGACCAGTCCCAGTGTAGACAGACTGCTGTTGATAGCCTGTGTTTCCCGAAGACGGTCACGCTCCCCAGGGCCTAGGGCTAAGCCAGGGTCTAGCCGCTCACTCCCAGCCAGGTCTATAAGATTGAGGGGAGCGCCACACTGCAGGCCCCGAGCAGCATGCTCTCCAGAAATCTGCAGCTGGAACACACTGTGACTGCGTGATGATCTCTCATTCTGGGCAGTGCGGGCCACAGCCCGATTCTGGCGGGCCAAATGGAGCAGAGCCTCCACCTGGGGATTGTATAAGCAAGGCGTAGAGGCAGTCACAAGTTAGGCCATGCTGATGAAGTCTGGTAATGACCCACCCCTGCCCTCTTGGAGCAAAACCACAGACCAGCAGTATGAGGACAACACATTCAGACAACAGCCTGGGGCGGGTCTATTGTCCAGGCCTGCAATGCCAAGCACTCAGGAGGCTGAAGCAGAACCGAAAGTTCAAGGGCTCCTTGAGAGACAGGGGGAGTTCTAGGCAACTTGGTGAGGCCATGTCTCAAAATAAAAACTGACTAGGTATGGTGGCTTGGGTCTATAATCTGCAGCACTCAGAAAGCTAAGACAGGAAGATTGTATTGAGTTCAGAGTCAGCCTGGGCTGGAGTGCAAGATTCTCAAAAGGAATAAAAGGACAGCCCAAGCGCATCCCTGCCTGAAGAGCACCAGAGCCCTGAGACAAAACAGCCAGGTAACCATCATGGTTGGGGTGAAGAGCAGAAGAGTCCTGATGCCCCTGGGAGGCGTCTAGTGGCAGCCGCCCCTCACATGCACCACTTGTCTCTACCCCTTGCAGCTAAGTCTAGTGACACCCACGCTCGCAGCCCATCCTTTGTCCTTTGGTATGCTCTTGTCTACACCACCCTGCCCACTTCTCCCACTCCAGCCCCCACTCGCCCTCACCTCTTTTTCTTTTTTTTTTTTTTTTTTTTTTGGTTTTC
>NW_026073401.1:0-1910 GCF_014885135.2 Alexandromys fortis
TTTCGAGACAGGGTTTCTCCGTAGCTTTTGGTTCCTGTCCTGGAACTAGCTCTTGTAGACCAGGCTGGCCTCGAACTCACAGAGATCCGCCTGCCTCTGCCTCCCAAGTGCTGGGATTAAAGGTGTGCGCCACCACCGCCCAGCTAACACACAGATGAAACCCCAAAAGAATGATTTTTCTCTTCCAACTCATTTCAAGTCCCTTCCTTAAAGTCCCTTCCTTTTATTTTACATTTTGAGAGTTCTTATATTGAGGGATATGTACACATTGTGTGAAAATGTATTGCTGTGATTGGTATAAGAAAAATCAGAACGGACAATAGCTAGGCAGGAGGTGTAGCTGGGATTTCTGGGGAGAGACCAGCAGACATGTGATGTGGGAGGTCCTCCTGTATATGTGTCGCTTTTATTGGTTAATGAATAAAGAAGCTGCTTGGGCCTATGGCAGAGGAGAATAGAGCTAGACAAGAAAACTAAACAGAATGCTGGGAGAAAGTAGGTGGAGTCAGAGAGACACCATGTAGCCACTGAAGGAGAAAGATGCCACAACCTCATGGTGATACACAGATTAATAGATGGGTTAACTTAAGATATAGGACTTAGCTAGCAATATGCCTAAGTGATTGGTCAAGCAATGTCTTAATTAATACAGTTTCTGTGTGATTATTTTGGGTCTGGGCAGCAGAGAATGAACAAGCAGTCTCCGTCTACAGATATGGAGGAAGCAGAACGGGAAGCACATGGCAGGAGAAGATTAATAGAAATGGGTTAATTTAATGGGTTAATATAAGAGTTGGTTAAAAACAAGCCTAAGCTAAGGCTGAGCTTCATAATTATTAAGTCTCCACGTCATTATTTGAGAGCTGGTGGCCCAAAGGAAAACCCGACCACACTCCTATCCACTCAGCTCCTCCTTTCCAAGCCCCTCACTGAGATCTGCTGACATGCTCTCATGAAGAAGTGATACTGCACAGAAAGGCTGTGTGGTTCTTCCTGACAGCGCTAGTCTAAACAAGGCTTTCAGAGACAAGGCAAGCAGAGTCCGCTACTCTGAAGGGACTGGAACCCAGCACAGCAATGCTGCAGTCTTTCATGAAACTGACGAGCACGCTGCCCAAACGCTCTGTGCAGGTAAAGGAAGCAGAGCAGGCACAGGAGACGCCCAGGAAATCAGTTACAGTCGTCATCGTCTGTATGCTGGGTTTTTCTTTCCTAGATGTCCAGAGACCAAAAAAATCTTCCTTATTATGCTACCCAAGCACTCCTAAAAGAAAACTCTAGAATTTATTTACAGTGCCCATGCCCAAGGTCAGCTCTGACCCAGAAAGAGTAGATTTGCTTCCATAATGCCGTGTTAAAATCAGATTATTCATGTATAAAATGTGTTTATTGGTCACTAATGGCCAAAGCATTCTTCTAAGAATTGAAAATTGTAGGAACAGGAAAGCAGAGATGTTGTGCTATACTAGATACTAAAAATACAATCAATAAATAATTCAAAACACATTATCTAAAGTAACTCAAGGACATTAGGAAGAAACTCCATAAACAGACCCCAAACCCAATGTTTGGTATAAGTCCTTTAATAAGTCAACTCAAAATAATTACTTGGAACTAAAATATATACTAGAGAAAGCAAATTAATTTATATGTAATACATTAATTAAATTATATATATACACAATATAATTTAAAGGTGTGGAAAAAATTTCTATTCCTTAGTTGTATTTTTAAAAACATGTTCAAGTAGCCACAAATGGCCAGGAAACACTTTTTTTTTTTTTTGTTTTTTGAGACAGGGTTTCTCTGTGGCTTTGGAGCCTGTCCTGGAACTAGCTCTGTAGACCAGGCTGGCCTCGAACTCACAGAGATCCGCCTGCCTCTGCCTCCTGAGTGCTGGGATTAAAGGC
>NW_026073402.1:0-1801 GCF_014885135.2 Alexandromys fortis
AAAGAAGCTAAAATTATATAATAGAAAAAAGAAAGTATTTTATATAAATGGTGCTGGCATAACTGGATGTTAAAATGTAGAAAAAATGAAAATACATCCATCTCTATTGGCATGCACCAAACTCAAGTCCAAATGGATTGAAGACCTCAATATAGATCTGACCACACTGAACCTGATAGAAGAGAAAGTGGAAAGTAGACTTCAATGCATGGCCACAGAAGACCACTTCCTAAATATAACCCCAGTATCACAGACACTAAATAAATAAATAAATAAATAAATAAATAAATAGGACCTCCTGAAACTGAGAAGCTTCTGTAAAGCAAAGGACACAGTCAATAATACAAAAAGGCAGCCTACTGAATGGGAAAAGATTTTTACCAACTGCACATTAAGCAAAGGACTACTCTCCAAAATATATAAAGAACTCAAGAAATAAGACATTAAAATTCTAAATTATCCAATTAAAAAATGGGGTACTGAACTGAACAGAGAGTTCTCAAGAGAAGGATCTCAAATGGCCAATAGATACTTAAGGAAATGTTCAACATCCTTACCTATCAAGAAAATGCATATCAAAACAACTCTGAGATACTATCTTACATCTGTCAGAATGGCTAAGATCAAAAACACTAATGATAGCTTATTCTGGAGAGGATGTGGACTAAGGGGAACATTCATCCTTTGCTGGTGGGAATTCAAACTTGTAGAACCACTTTGGAAATCAGTATGGCGGTTTCTCAGAAAATTGGGAATCAACCTACCTCAGGATCCAGCAATACCACTCTTGAGAATAGACCCAAAAGATGTTCAATCATACTACAAAAGCATTTGTTCAAATATGTTTATAGCAGCATTATTTGTAATAGCCAGAACCTGGAAACAACCTAGATTCCCCTCAGTCAAAGAATGGATAAAGAAAATACGGCACATTTACACATTACACATTTATCAATAGAGTTGGCCAAGTAAGTTTTGTTAGTTTGAAAGTACATGTTAAATGAACCTTATTAAAGACAGAAAGAAAAATCTAAAGCTAAAAACTCTGATTACTCTTAAAGTAATACACTAAGAACTATGAAACATGACAGGGAACCTAATTGTCATACTATGAAATATTTGTCATTTTCATTAATAAATGAAAGAAACTTGATATAAAAACTTGATAGGCCGGGCGGTGGTGGCACGCACCTATAATCCCAGCACTCGGGAGGCAGAGGCAGGCGGGTCTCTGTGAGTTCGAGGCCAGCCTGGTCTAGAAGAGTTCCAGGACAGGCACACACAAGAATTCATGCTCACACGTGCACATATACATGTATGCATGTATGCACCACACACATGCACAATCCTACATATGTGTACAGGCACACATAAGAATTCATGTGCACATGCACATGCACACACAAACACACACACACACACACACACACACACACACACGGAGGCACATTTACACTAGCTCATTAGCCTGTGCAGACACTCCAGAATAGAATCAACACTCAGATAAAAGCTATACTTTGGTAAAGAATGAAGGAAGGCTTTCTAAAATGTTGGATGAGGGGAAAGACATGTATGTTCTGTGTTGCAAATACTCACTTTGAAACCTGAAGAAATGCTTCTGACAGACCATGTTTTCAGAAACAAAATTGTTTTTTTTTTAAATATTTATTTATTTATTTATTATGTATACAATATTCTTTCTGTGTGTATGCCTGCAGGCCAGAAGAGGGCACCAGACTCCATTACAGATGGTTGTGAGCCACCATGTGGTTGCTGGGAATTGAACTCAGGACCTTTGGAA
>NW_026073403.1:0-1845 GCF_014885135.2 Alexandromys fortis
GGAAGATTCTAGCCTCCGTCCATCCTGGGTCGGAGCTGCCTGGGAGAGCGGAGCCTGGCGTCTCTGCTCCAGAGAGCAGAGCTGTCAAGTCTACCCGGGAAAGCTGAGCATGGCGTCTCTGCTCCAGAGAGCAGAGCTGTTGGGTCTCTCCGGGAGCAGCGCAGAGTCTGACCTCACTTCCTCTTCCTCCTGTTTACTCCTCCCACCAATCTTTTAACCTATCAGGGCCAGCCAAGCAGTTTCTTTATTGTTCAACCAATGAAATCAACAGATTGATATGACACTCCCACATCAATGTCTTATTGTTATACTCATAGACTAGTGCATATCTCATTCCTCATAAGATAATATTCTTCTGCAGCAATGGCAATTAACATAGATATTCACAGATATCCAAGATATAGATAATATGAAATTTCAAAAGGCTCATCATTAAATGGGCCATCTATATTATACTCTCCCATGCCAATAAATCAAATATCTTGGCAGAAAAGGGGATAGAAAGGTTTTAAAAGTCAGAGACAATGGATGACTATGGGGAAACTGTTAACAATATGCTCATTAAATAATATTAATTTCCTCAAATGGAGGAATGGTTTTTATTTTGATTGATGACTCAGAAATTACAGCATGTATTAGAATAGGAGTGAAAGGTACCACCAATATAGAAACATATTTATAAACCACAATATTTGGACAGTCATCGAGCCAGGTAGACACCAATGTGATGTAAATGTTATAGATGTACATCACAATGTAAATAATCAGATGTTAATTTATTCTGCATATTGCTCATTATCATCAACTTTTATAGATATTCCTATAAAGCAGAAGCTTTAATTATTTTTTTCACAGTCAAAAAGTTTAATATTAATTTCTTAAGTAATACATCTTTGTTTTCCCATTTCTAGTCCCTCAGTCAAGTTCAGTATGAGTTGTCCATATAACTTCCTTAAGTCTGCTTATTCTTTCATTTTGTTGTCTTCTTGTCAAAATTAATTTCCCAAAATGTGCTGTCACTATCCCTAAACTATTACCTTTCTATAATCATTTTGAGATATCAGATTGTGTCTTTTGAGTTAATAAGTTACTACAATGCTTCAAAGGTCTTTTCAGTTTAAAAAATAGTGTCTGTAAAATTAATGTAGAAATATAGTCCAGTTTAAAAAGACTAAGTACAAAAGGATACGCACACTACATAAAAGTCACATAAATACAAACTATGCCATGTATAAGCACAAAATTGAGGTAGCCAAACAACTCTATATATAAAACACCTCAATATCATAGAAAATTGTTCACATTAATACCATTAAATATTTCCACAGAAGTCAGTGGGCGTCAGAACTTTTAGAGGTGGAGCCTTGTTAAAGGAAGCATTTCACTGGCAGAAGGATTTGTATTTACAGTGTTTCCACACTTCCTGTTCACTTTCTACCAAATTGCATGTGGTAATGGTTTTTATCATAGCAACAGAAAAATTCACCAACACAAAAGTTGCTACCAGGATGTATGTTGTTGCTGTGAAGAAACAGACCATGTTATTTTGGAAGAAATTTGAAAGACATTAAAATTTTGGAAAAGAACTGTGGTTGATAAGTGTAAGCAGAAATTAAGGGATCATTCTAATAGAAGCTTAGATGGACAGCAGTACTGCAAACAATGTGGACCATGAAGTACCAGCTCTAAAGTTTTCAGAGCAAAATAAGTACTTTAGCACAAATATGGGTAGAGGCCAATCCAGAGATATTTTGGCAAAGAATGTGACTTTATTCAGCTCAAGTACTGAGAATGTGTCTGAGGCTAAATTAAAAAAAAAAAAAAAAAAAAAAAAAAAAAAAAAAA
>NW_026073404.1:0-1900 GCF_014885135.2 Alexandromys fortis
GACAATTATCACATGTACTCACTCATAGGTGGTTTTTAAACATAAAGCAGAGAAAGCCAGCCTACAAATCACAATCCCAGAGAACTTAGACAACAATGCGGGCACCAAGAGAGACTTACATAGATCTAATCTACATGGGAAGTAGAAAGTAGAAAAAGACAAGATCTCCTGAGTAAATTGGGAGCATGGGAACCTTGGGGGAGGGTTGAAGGTAGAAGGGAAGAGGCAGGGAGGGGAGCAGAGAAAAATGTAGAGCTTAATAAATATCAATAAAAAAAAGAAAAAAAGGAACAAGCAAACATGACTAAAACAACTGTTAGAAATGGTGACATATACCTGTAACGAGAGCACTCAGAAGGTCCAAACAGGGGTACAGAGTGAGCTATAAGTTGTAGACTGAGAACTACAAGTTGAGATTTTTATCCTCATAACTGTTTCTTTGTCATCCATCCTTCTAATTTAGATTTGAGATGGTCTCACAGAAACCATACCAAACCAAATAATTATCACGTGATTTTTCTCCCACTTATGTTCCCCTTAAAATTAATTGGATGGCACAGTTCATCCTTAAAAACTAATTTATCCGAAAATATTTGCTTGTTGGTATACTTACAAGGTATGTCCAGCTGTCTTACACAAGACAGCTTAAACTGCCTATTAAATTGCCTTAAATTTCCCATTTTCATCATCCTTGTAAAGAATACTTTTATTACAGTATGCCTAGGTCATTTTAAGCACAAACAAATGGTAAAAGCAAACAAACAAAAATTACTTAGGCTGGGTAATAGTGGTGCACATCTTTAATCCCAGCACTTTGAAGGCAGAGGGAGGCAGATCTCTCTGACTATGAGGGCAGCCTGGTCTACAGTGAGTTCCAGGACAGCCAGGAATACACAGAGAAAAACCTGTCTCATAAAAACAAAAACAAAGGAAACAAACAAAAAGTGGTTCCTAGGCTTTGATATTAAGAGATTAGAAAGTTATTTCTTAATATTTCAGCAGAAATGACAAAATATATGGGAAAGCAATCCGATCATTACCTCACTGTCATCCACCGCCACTTTTCCTGAGGGTGGTTTAAATGAAGCAAGCATTTCTAATAAATCAAAGAGAGTAGTTAAATGAGGTTCTTGTAACAGCAAAAGCATCGGAATGTTGTCCTTTTGAGGGGGTGGGAGGCAAGATGCAGGCAGCTGAACACCTTCCCCTTTACGTTCTCTCCTTGGTGCACCCAAAGATACAAATACCATCTACGAACACAAAAAAGAAAGATAGACAGAAAACAATTAGAGAAATAAGGAAAAAAAAAGATTTTTTATTTATAAAACAATAAAATTAAAGTACAACCTAACTTTACTTATAATTTCAATGCATAGTTGTAAGAAGTATTTAACTATATTTTCCAACTATTCAGTTATTAACTTGCTGAACCAACCCATGACTAAAACTAAACCACAACTTATGTATGTACCTGCATATCTTTAAAACCAAGCTCATGAAGTGCTTTTTCATCATAGTCTGTTGTTAATTCATGTCCAGATGAGATCATCCTGACAGGCCCCATAAGGCCACCTGAAATATCACCAGAATAGGGAATAAACTGTTAATGCCATTTGCTAACAATAATGCAATGGGCCAATAAATTCACTGTTCATTAAACCTAAATGTAACTCCTGAGAAACATAGAAAATAATAGCAAGTATGCTTCCTACATGTTTTCTATTTTCTTAAATTATGTATTAAAAGTAACAAGCTATCTTTTTTTTACCACTAGTATATGTAACTTTCTTCAATAAAATACATAAACCTGGGGGCTGGAGAGATGGCTCAGTGGTTAAGAGCATTGCCTGCTCTTCCAAAGGTCCTGAGTTCAATTCCCAGCAACCACATGGTGGCTCAC
>NW_026073405.1:0-1840 GCF_014885135.2 Alexandromys fortis
CCCCCCCCCCCCCCGCATAGTTCAGGATGCCCCACCTCGAGAATGGTGCTATCCACACAGGGCTGGGTCCTCCCCGTACCAACTAACATAATTAAGACAGTCAGCTACAGACATGCCCACAGGCCAACCAAATGGAGACAATCCCTGGTCGAGACTTCCTCCCATGTTGGTTTGACAATGAAAGCAAACCATCACGGTTGGTTTGCACAGAATCACGGACACCAGTCTTCACGGTTGTGTCATTCAGAGGCCAGGAAAGCCGAAGAATGGCTAACCCGTACAGTGGGCTGTCAGCCTTTAGAGGAAATTCCGGCATGCTGCAGTGTGAACGGATCTGGAAAACATTCCGTGAAGAACCCAGACACCAACAGTCACACAGACTCTGATTTCATGGACATCAAATGCCAGAGCAGGCAAACACACGGAGGCAAAGATTAGTTTTGCCTTGGGGGAAATGTGTCGAGGAGAAGCAACTGCTAATAACGTGAATTTAATTTTTTCTAAAATGTTCTAAAACTAGACAATGGCGATGTTTATGCAGTATCGTGCACAGATTAAAAACCACCCTGGATCTTGCAATGTGGAACTATGAATAATTTACAAGAAAGCCAAAACACATATAAAAAAGCTTGGGCAACTGCTGCATTTCCTGCAATACTTAATTTTCTTAATTTGCTCTTTTGTTTAAAGCTTAAATGGATGTGTTTCAACTGGGTAGCAATATTTTAAAATAACACGTTCATTTTTAAAGACATTGTTCCAGTTTAGTCAAATACTTCTCCCTCGGATTAAAACTTGCAAGCCTTGCAGTTTGCACTCTTGACTCGTCTTAAACTTTAACCCAGATGAG
This sequence comes from Alexandromys fortis, assembly GCF_014885135.2. Classification (NCBI taxonomy): domain Eukaryota; kingdom Metazoa; phylum Chordata; class Mammalia; order Rodentia; family Cricetidae; genus Alexandromys; species Alexandromys fortis. The sequence continues at coordinate 851 of NW_026073405.1, forward strand.
AGCGTCAGTGGTCTCACGGAGTGACGGAACTTGAAGTGACTCACTTCGAGCCAGCTGTTCCAATGCAGGAGCACATACAGCTCCCACGGCTGGGGCTGAATCATGCCCCAAGCCCCCTCAGAACTCCCAACAGCTGGCCACCAGCATAGTCAACAATTCTTCAAATTAAAGTTCGTGTAGGGGAAAGCAATCCTGTTACACGAGATGAGCCGTAAAAGCTTGTTGATTTGTGTCCTGTAACTCACAGCAGCTCCGGCCATTGTTGAGAACTTAGACCAACAAAACATCCTCCTTGGGAGGAGTCTGTTGTCCTGCCTGCTAATCAAAAGCAGTAGTCCAGCTTGGCCAGTTGCCTGGAGTCAGGACAATTAAGAGGGCTTGGGACAAGAAAGAAGCCCCTCACCCTAGGGACTAGTTCACCCTGGGGTCTGGTTTGAGGCTGTCTGAGGGGGGCAAAGAAACTTCAGTGCAACTGACAAAGCTGAAATTGCTGACACTGATAATGTGTGCTTTCTTAAAGACATCTCAGTCAGGATGTGAAAAATAACAAATGAACCATTGTTGCTTTGGGCCAAAAGCTTGTGACCTTGAGTTTGACCACAGCAACACACCTGTCCCATCCCTAAACCCAAACAGCAGGCCTCATAGGACTCGTGTGTGTGTGTGTGTGTGTGTGTGTGTGTGTGTGTGTCTGTCTGTCTGTCTGTCTGTCTGTCTGTCTGGTGTCTGTGCACAGGCTCACATGTGTGTCCACGTGTGGAGACCAAAGTTCAGCCTCTGGTGGTGTTTCTCAGGAGCTGTCTACCTGTTTTCTGAGATAGTCTCTCCATGAGAGCTGGGGCTCCCCAGGTAGGCTGTCCAATGAGCCCGAGGGATGTGCCAGCCTTGCCTGAATTAATTATAAGTACACATAGTACTTATAATTAATAGTACCTGGCTTTTTTTAATTTTTATAATATTGAGATAGTCTCATTATGTAACCCTTGCTGG
>NW_026073406.1:0-1889 GCF_014885135.2 Alexandromys fortis
CTCCAAAGCTACACAGAGAAACCCTGTCTTGAAAAACCAAAAAAAAAAAAAGAAAAGAAAAAAAGAAAAAAGAAAAACCAAGGGGGGGAAAAAAAAGTCTATTCCTACCTAAATTTGAGAAGAACTAGTAGGCCTTTGACACTAACCCTCTCAGCCTGTGGCTGTCCAATATGCACTGGGAACTGCAAGAAACAAAGTGCCCTTGGATTAGGACACATTTTGTTCTTAGACAAGAGTTCTTTCTTTCTCTCCCTTCCTCCCTTACTCCCCCCTCCCACCATTCCTTTCTTTTCTTTTTTTTCTGGTAGTGCTGGGAATTGAACCTAGGGCCTCACACATGCTAGGTAAGCATTATGCTACTGAGCTCCATCCCCAGCCCAGGGATTCTTGATGAGGAAAAATTATATTTTCACCCACTTCTAATTACATTTTCCTCTACAGTGCGAATGTAAGTAAAAGCCACAGTGGCTTTAGCAGTGTGGTACTTTATCACTCAAATAAATGACAGAATCTTTTCCTATATGACACCACAATTCTTGCATGTAGTATCAGTGACCTCTTGTGGGTATGGATCCGTTGGATCTGATGCTATGTTTATTAGACCCTCTACTGTATACATGACTTCATGCATCTATAAATAAGCACATATATTGCTGTATCACAATTTTAACAATGTTGATTACTCTCTTAGTCCAATGATGTCTTTAATTTTTTTTTTTTATTTTAAGGAAGGGTACATAGGTTCATCAGAAGTTTGCAAGAAAAAGTTTTCCAACTGTGCCTTTGAGTATCTCAAAGTCCAGGGTTCCACAAAACATTGAGAAATCCTGCTTTAGAACAGACCATAAGATAAATTAGAAGGCAAAAGAGTGAGCATTCAGATAGAGCAGGCCCTAGTGGAACTCCTGTTGCTATATCCTTCCAGATGTCCTGCCAGCCTGCTCTGCCTTGGAACAGAAGGAGTGTCCTGGGTACCTTCACTATCTTTCATAGAAGAGAATTTCTCACTAATTGTTTACTGCCCATTGTGTTTCTTTAGACCCCGAGGTTCTTAGCACCAAAATGCAACTCAGCGGGTCACAGTCCATCTTCCCATGGATGTATCCCATTGCTGCTTTATACCTAATCAAGAAAATAGGACAATTGTGTGTCCCCCACAGCCACCACCTCGGCAGGTCTGTCATTACCTGGGACACGGGCTCTCCGTGGATGAGGTTCAGGTGTCTGGAGGAGCTTCCGGTGAGATTCATCCTTCCCCACGTCCATCTCGGCACACCACCTTCTTGGTATTCGCTCTGACTTCACCAGCGCCCTAAAAGCTTTTGTTAAAATGTCAAAACTAACACTTAAAAGAAACACACACACACACTCACTCAAGTTTGCTTGTCACTTCCCGCCTAAAAGTTTTATCTGGTTAGACCACAGCTGTGAGCAAATTCCACTCTTCTTTATCACACTGCACAGGTGTGAGGGGAAATGGCTGGGCTGGCCCTGTCCTCCTTGCAAGCTCCATATTTATCCAGGGAACCCTCTCTGGCACAGTCTGGCATGTGCCATGTGGTTCCTTGTGCCAGCATGTACCTGGATTCCTTTTTAAGGCACCGGATGACTGGGGGTTGTGCACTCCAGGCTGTGGAGAGTGGTGGCTTTTTTATGAATGGAGATGACTAAGTGTAGAAAGAACCCTGGGTGTAGGTTCTGATCAACTCAGTGGCCCAGAGCAACCCACATCCCTTTCCTGTGCCTCTGTTTGCAAAATGAGTAAATAGCCACTCTCTTGCCTATTTCATATATTTCTTCTTCTTCTTCTTCTTCTTCTTCTTCTTCTTCTTCTTCTTCTTCTTCTTCTTCTTCTTCTTCTTCTTCTTCTTCTTCTTCTTCTTCTTCTT
>NW_026073407.1:0-1829 GCF_014885135.2 Alexandromys fortis
ACTTTCTCTTCTATGAGATTCAGTTTGAACTGAATTTATATTGAAGTCTTTGATCAATTTGGACTTGAATTTTGTGAATGATGATAAATATGGATCTATTTGCATTCTTCTACATGCTGGAATCTAGTTATGCCAGCACCTTTGTTAAAGATGTTTTTTTTCCATTTGTATATTTTTAACACCTGTCAAAAATCATGTGTTAATAGGTATGTGTATTACTATCCTGATATTTAGTTGATTTCATCGATCCGCCTGTCTCATTTTATGCCAATACTATGCTTAGATGAGTGTTCACAGCCCATGAAGTTGAACAAATATGTGCTTCAGTCTTGGGGACAGCCAGCACATGTCCTGTTGGTTCTGAAAAATGTTGTTTCCTTGGAGTCATCTACCACCTTTGGCTCCTAAGCCTTTTTTAAGATGTGACAACTTCTGAACCTTGAGAGGAAGCATGTAATGTAGACATCCCATTTATGGCTGAACATCCAAAAGCCTCTCACTCTCTTCACATTTTCTAGTTGTGAGTCTCTGTGTTAATATCTTTCTATTACAAGAAGAGACTTCCTTGATGAGGTTTGAATGATGCACTGTTCTATGGACATAGCAGTGTATTATTGAGAGTCATTTTATTGCTATGTTCAGTGATTCAAAAAGTAGAAGTGGCTTTCCTTTAAGGTCCTTGACACTGAGTTTTGTGTTCTCGGTCTAATTATCAGTGTTGAGTATGGGTTTCATCTCATAGAGCAGGTCTTACATCCAATATAAAAGTGGTTGGATACTCTCTTAGTATTCAAGACATGGTTCCATCAGTAAGCATACCTTATAGGTAGGTAGTTATCGCAGCTTACATACTTCATAGCTGTGTGATATTGATAACTATTTTTCTCATGTGGTAGTGTGTATAGCAACTTCCAGCTCTTGGATACTAGTGAGCAGTGGTGAAGTTTCCAGTTGAATACTAACTAGATTATTTTACTTCTGAGAAATAAGTATGTAGTGTCTTCTGCAATAAATCTTAAAGTCAAGTTGAGAAGGATATTAATATCCTTGGCAATATCCTGTACTTTTGGGGGTATGTGTCTATCAGATCTCTTTTGACCAATGACTCAAAAGGGACATATCTCATTTCTGGTACTTTTTAAGCATGTAGTACCTAGTTAATTATCCCTCCTCCTATTCCCTATCCTACCATCTCCCACATGATTTAATCTTCATCCCTTTATAACACTATCTTACATTTTGAGTTCCTTGGAAAATTGCCTCTTAACATGTGATGAGATTTATTAAAAATAATAATCATTCTTTTTAGATTTACTTATCTTTTGACCCTTTTACCTTGTGGTTTCAGTGGAGATAAGCTTAATGAATGCTGGGTAATAATTTTAGGAAAAGAAAATAGGTACGAATACTATTGTCACATAAGTGGATAACAAAAACATGTCCCCAGCGGCGGCCGGAACCGGACGCGCACTGCAGCGGCGGCCGGAACCAGACGCGAACGGCGGGCAACATAGCTGGCGCAGCGGCCAGGACAGGCGGGTACTGACACAGTGGCAGACAACGCAGGCGACAGGGACCAGTGCTACACCAAGAGCAGATCGCCCCAGGACAATTAAATCAAAGAGGTAGGCCTTTGGTTGGCGAGGTCCCTGGCAAACAGGGAACCTGGTTCTTTTCCTGAAGACACGTCTGAGGGGTGAGAGGGATCTTGGCCCCTGGCAGAAGCCAGGAAACAGAACGAGGGCATTTTGCAAGAGGAGCCTCTGGCCAGCAGGGAAACCTGATCTGGTTTTAAGAGACCAATTAGAGAGCATCAATAAGAGGAGATG
>NW_026073408.1:0-1910 GCF_014885135.2 Alexandromys fortis
TCTCTCTCTGTTTCTCTCTCTCTCTCTCTCTCTCTCTCTCTCTCTCTCTCTCTCCCTCTCTCTCCCTTTTCCTGCCCTTCCCTCTTCTTCCCTTTCCTCTTTCCCTTCCCCTCCATAACCCACTAAATAAATACCCACTTTCTCTACATGACATTCCTATCCAGTCTCAGTCTTTCACCCACCAACCGATTCCATTGGTCCACCTCTCTGTTTTTATGCCAATACTAAGATGTTTTCATTACTATAGCTCTATAACAAAGCTTGAAGTCAGGGATGGTGATACCTCTGGAGGTTCCTTTATTGTACAGGATTGTTTTGATTATCCTGGGTTTTTTTGTTTTTCCGTATGAAGTTGAGTATTGTTCTTTCAAGGTCTGTGAAGAATTGTGTTAGTATTTTGATGGGGATTGCATTGAATCTGTAGATTGCTTTTGGTAAGATTGCCATTTTTACTATGCTGATCTTAACTATCCAAGAGCATGGGAGATCTTTCCATTTTCTGGTATCATCTTCAATTTCATTCTTCAGAGACTAAAGTTCTTTTCATACAGGTCTTCCACTTGTTTGGTTAGCATTACCCAAAGATATTTTTATGTTATTTGTGGTTATTGGAAAGTGTGATGTTTCTCTGATTTCTTTCTCAGCCTTTCTATCATTTGTATAATGGAGGGCTACTGCTTTTTTTTTTTTAGTTGATCTTGTATCGTGCCACCTTAGTGAAGGTGTTTATCAGCTGTTGGAGTTCCCTGGTAGAATTTTTGGGGTCATTTATGTAGACTATCATATCATTGCAAACAGCAAAAGTTTGACTTCTTCCTTTCTAATTTGTATCCCTTTGATCTCCTTTTATTGTCTTATTGCCAGAACTTCAAGTACTGTATTGAATAGATATGGAGAGAGCGGACAGCCTTGTCTTGTTCCTGATTTTAGTGGAATTGTTTTGAGTTTCTCTCCTAATTTGATGTTGGCTGTTAGCATGCTGTATATTGCTTTTAATATGTTTAGATATGTTCCTTTTATCCCTGATTTTTCCAAGACTTTTATAATGAAGGAGTGTTAGATTTTGTCAAAGACTTTTTTAGCTTGTGATGAAATGATCATAAGTTTTTTCTTTCAGTTTATTTATATGGTGGATTATATTGACAGATTTTCATATATTGAACCATCCCTACCTCCCTGGGATGAAGCCAACTTGATCATGGTGAATGATTTTTTGATGTTCTTGAATTCAGTTTGCCAGTATTTTATTGAGTATTTTACATCAATATTTATGAGGGAGATTGGTCTGTAATTCTGTTCCTTAGATAAATCTTTGTGTGGCTTTGGTATCAGGGTAGCTGTAGCCTCATAAAAAGAGTTTGGCAACATTCCTTCTGTTTCTATTGTGTGGAACAACTTGAGGAATATGGGTATTAGCTCTTCTTTAAAGTTCTGGTAGAATTCTGCTCTGAAATCTTCTGGCCCTGTTTTTATTTATTTATTTTATTTGGGAGACTTTTGATGACTTCTTCTATTTCCTTGGGGATTACAGGTCTATTTAAATTGTTTATCTGGTCTTGATTTAATTTTGGTATGTGGTGCCTGTCCAGAAAATTGTCCATTTCTTTTAGATTTTCTAATTTTGTGGAGAACATATTTTCGAAGTATGACCTAAAGATTTTTTGAATTTCCTCAGTGTCTATTGTTATGTCCCCCTTTCTATTTCTGACTTTGTTAATTTGGATATTCTCTCTCTGCCTTTTGTTATGGTTTTGGTCCCTTTAAGAGATCTAATCTGCTTTTTATTATAAGGAAGACCTGGGAATGTTATGGTATTGGTCCCTTTAAGAGACAAGCCATGCCCACTCCCTCCCCATTTGCTGAGGCAGGCTGATCTTCAGCTTCCAGCCTGAGCGCCTGCGCTCGCGCTC
>NW_026073409.1:0-1929 GCF_014885135.2 Alexandromys fortis
ACGGGGAGGGAAATGTAAGGCGGGGAGGAGGCAGAAAATTTTTTTTTCAATAAAAAAAATTATATTACAAAAAAAAATGTCACCACTATAAATGTTCAATGTTCTGAACACTTGGTTTTGATTTCCTAAAAATGCTGTCATCGTGGCATGGCTATGAGCTAAATGCATTTGTGTTGAGGATGTAGGGTTTTTATTTTTCCCCTCACAGTAAATTTTATTGGTGTCTTGTATAGAGGCAGATGATTTTCTGATTAGTTATTGGAAGCCAAAGAGTATACTTTAGAAAACATTGTTTTCTCACTCATCACAAGAGTCTACAGAAGGCATTCTGACCCTCAGAAAGATATTTATACTTTATTCGTACCTTTTTCCATTCCAACTCTCTAGGACCTAAGTGGGTCAAAGATTTCGCACTTAAAATGTTTAGCACTTAAAATTCCAGATAGAACAGTGATAACATGACTTAAACACAGACATTCTTTTGAAAAGAACTGAAAGAAAAGAGGGAACTTCTTAAAGTCTCAGAAACACTTCATAGACATGAAATTGATCCCCAACCCAAACAACTCTACGGTCCATTATCATAGGGTACATTTCAGAGCTATTTAGCTAGAGCATAAAGTTCAGTCATGTGACCAAAATCTCCAAGAGCAAGTAAATGCATCAGGGGTCAAGGGGCACAGGACTGAAAGAAACATCTGGATTTCATCTTTTGAACTTTTAATGGAAAGCCAGATCACTTGGAGCACATCTGGGGGATCTGAGAAGAAGAAAGGGCGGAGTGTTTTATGGGAGATTTGTTCTACTTACCAGCTCTCCCTTGGGTTGGATTTGAATCTCCTTAGATAATGTTATTTACAATATTTGGAATATCATGGGATATCACTTGACATGTACTGCTTAATTAACTCTCCAGTAAATAATACTTGCCTTGTTTAGCTCCTAAATTCAAGTTTAGCTTAAATAGGAGGGTTCTAGGGAAGCATCAGGGAACACTGTCAACTGTGAAGCCTGCGTTCTCCCTGGGCGAAGCGGTTATTATCTCCCACCACGGACAGCCATGTTTAAAAACCACCACGTGCAATGACCAAAGAAGAGGTCTGTAACATTCAGTCTAGCTGGCTCGCTGCCTACACCCGCATTAACACCCACACCCACCCCAAGACATCTGTTCATGAAAACATCTTCAAAAGCCTTGAAGCGCCTTGACAGCGAGTGGCCTGACTTTCCCCACACTGCTCCTGGCTGAAAATGTGTCCTGATTCCCAGTGAAAAATAATCTGAATTTCTTTCCTGCAGTGTTTTGGAGATTTTGCTCCCACCAATGACTAACATGTCAAGGGACTTCAATTCTTTATATGTATTGGCGTATTCTCTCTCTCTCTCTCTCTCTCTCTCTCTCTCTCTCTCTCTCTCTCTCTCTCTCTCTCTCTTTGTGTGTGTATGCATGCATTTTTGTGGGTGAGGGTATACTTGTTCATAGTACATATGAGGTCAAAAGATCACATCAGACATTAGTTCTCAAGCATCTTACACCTTTTGCTTGGCATTATTTTTTAAGTAAGTCAGACTCACAGGCCTACAAACTTCGGGTGTTCACCTTCTCTATCTCGCATCTAGTAGTCACTGGAAGTACAGGCATACATCACCACAAGTGACTTTTGACATGGGCACTGGGGATCAGAGCTCAGGGCCTCATGTTTCCAAGTCAAGCACATCATTAAAGACTTCATCCTCTACCCTGACCCCAAATCCCTTTAATTCATTCACTCTAGTTTTCTAGTTCACTTTTTAGTTTTGGAAAGTATTTGATTGGACCGTCCAATTTTAGACATTTTTTTTAAATCAACTACATTGTGTTTTCCTGGATCCAGCATTAAATATAAACATTAGGGGGAAAATCTTGTTTAAAATGTACTTTTCAGGTTT
>NW_026073410.1:0-1912 GCF_014885135.2 Alexandromys fortis
ACGGGGAGGGAAATGTAAGGCGGGGAGGAGGCAGAAAATTTTTTTTTCAATAAAAAAAATTATATTACAAAAAAAAATGTCACCACTATAAATGTTCAATGTTCTGAACACTTGGTTTTGATTTCCTAAAAATGCTGTCATCGTGGCATGGCTATGAGCTAAATGCATTTGTGTTGAGGATGTAGGGTTTTTATTTTTCCCCTCACAGTAAATTTTATTGGTGTCTTGTATAGAGGCAGATGATTTTCTGATTAGTTATTGGAAGCCAAAGAGTATACTTTAGAAAACATTGTTTTCTCACTCATCACAAGAGTCTACAGAAGGCATTCTGACCCTCAGAAAGATATTTATACTTTATTCGTACCTTTTTCCATTCCAACTCTCTAGGACCTAAGTGGGTCAAAGATTTCGCACTTAAAATGTTTAGCACTTAAAATTCCAGATAGAACAGTGATAACATGACTTAAACACAGACATTCTTTTGAAAAGAACTGAAAGAAAAGAGGGAACTTCTTAAAGTCTCAGAAACACTTCATAGACATGAAATTGATCCCCAACCCAAACAACTCTACGGTCCATTATCATAGGGTACATTTCAGAGCTATTTAGCTAGAGCATAAAGTTCAGTCATGTGACCAAAATCTCCAAGAGCAAGTAAATGCATCAGGGGTCAAGGGGCACAGGACTGAAAGAAACATCTGGATTTCATCTTTTGAACTTTTAATGGAAAGCCAGATCACTTGGAGCACATCTGGGGGATCTGAGAAGAAGAAAGGGCGGAGTGTTTTATGGGAGATTTGTTCTACTTACCAGCTCTCCCTTGGGTTGGATTTGAATCTCCTTAGATAATGTTATTTACAATATTTGGAATATCATGGGATATCACTTGACATGTACTGCTTAATTAACTCTCCAGTAAATAATACTTGCCTTGTTTAGCTCCTAAATTCAAGTTTAGCTTAAATAGGAGGGTTCTAGGGAAGCATCAGGGAACACTGTCAACTGTGAAGCCTGCGTTCTCCCTGGGCGAAGCGGTTATTATCTCCCACCACGGACAGCCATGTTTAAAAACCACCACGTGCAATGACCAAAGAAGAGGTCTGTAACATTCAGTCTAGCTGGCTCGCTGCCTACACCCGCATTAACACCCACACCCACCCCAAGACATCTGTTCATGAAAACATCTTCAAAAGCCTTGAAGCGCCTTGACAGCGAGTGGCCTGACTTTCCCCACACTGCTCCTGGCTGAAAATGTGTCCTGATTCCCAGTGAAAAATAATCTGAATTTCTTTCCTGCAGTGTTTTGGAGATTTTGCTCCCACCAATGACTAACATGTCAAGGGACTTCAATTCTTTATATGTATTGGCGTATTCTCTCTCTCTCTCTCTCTCTCTCTCTCTCTCTCTCTCTCTCTCTCTCTCTCTCTCTCTCTTTGTGTGTGTATGCATGCATTTTTGTGGGTGAGGGTATACTTGTTCATAGTACATATGAGGTCAAAAGATCACATCAGACATTAGTTCTCAAGCATCTTACACCTTTTGCTTGGCATTATTTTTTAAGTAAGTCAGACTCACAGGCCTACAAACTTCGGGTGTTCACCTTCTCTATCTCGCATCTAGTAGTCACTGGAAGTACAGGCATACATCACCACAAGTGACTTTTGACATGGGCACTGGGGATCAGAGCTCAGGGCCTCATGTTTCCAAGTCAAGCACATCATTAAAGACTTCATCCTCTACCCTGACCCCAAATCCCTTTAATTCATTCACTCTAGTTTTCTAGTTCACTTTTTAATTTTGGAAAGTATTTGATTGGACCTTCCAATTTTAGACATTTTTTTTTAAATCAACTACATTGTGTTTTCCTGGATCCAGCATTAAATATAAACATTAGGGGGAAAATCTTGTTTAA
>NW_026073411.1:0-1896 GCF_014885135.2 Alexandromys fortis
GATAGATAGATTAGATAGATATAGGTAGATAGATATAGATAGACAGATGCATTATATATCTATATAACATAGGATCCACTAACAATAATAAATGTTACTTTTGGCTTTTTAATTTTTTCCTCAAATCATTTAGTAGATTAAATTTTATTTAACACAATATTCAGTTGAATTCCTTTTTAAGAAAACACTGGGATTTTATTTTTCTGATTACAAAGTCAAACTCCATTATATGCATGCATAATAAATTTTTGTTACCCATTTTTCTATTGACAGGCTCACAGTCTGATTGATTAACGTATCATTATGTGGATAATGAAACAAGCCTAAATATTCAGTTATCTTCAGGATATGTTGACTTGGAGTTGTTCATTTATATAGCAAGCAGTGTCCAAATTCACCCATATAGTAACTATGTCTTCATTTATTTATTTTTACAAAAATTCAATACAGATTTCCATAGTTAGTGAGCTAATTTAAATAGTAAGTAGCAGTGTATACTGGATTCCTTTTGTCTACATTCTCAAATGCACTTGTTTTCCTTATGACAACAATTCTGAGTGATTGGGTCAACAGAATCTAGTGGTATTTTTAATTTGAACTTACCAGATGTAACAGTAGGTTGTTTTTTTTTTTTCTCATTTGTACTTTATTTTTTAAGAAGTATATGCTAGCAACATTAGCCCATTTATTAACTAAGTTATTTTGTTTGGGTTATATTTTTATTTTTTTACATATTCTGGCTGTTACTTATCACTTGATGAACATACAGCAAACAAAGATTTTTCTTCTTCTTTATCAGATCCCTCTTCACTGGATGGTTTTCCAATAATATACAAAATTATTAACTTATTTACATACAAACAGTGAACATGCTGTGAATGATATCAATGAATAATCCCATATACAATATCTTAAATAAATTTCTTGCAGACAGAACTGGTAAATTTATGCCAGCCAAAGGAGGTGACTCTCCTGTCTGCCAGTGGATCTGCTCCCCCAAGTCCAATTCTGTTTCTCTGAACCATTCCCTAGGCCTTCACCTTCCAAGTTCAATATCAGCCCCACTGCTGTGCCCTGTCCCAAACCCCAGGCAACATCTACCACTTAGGTGCAGACAATACCAGTCAGAACAGGCAAGTAAACTGCTTGCCTGAGGAGCTGAAACCCCCATCCACTAGTCCTGTTTCAAGGACCATTCTCATAGCCCATGCTGTCCCATCTCAAGGCAAGCCTATCTACTGGGCCCTGCCCCAACTGCAGGTAACTTGTGTCAATCAAGTTCAGGCCACACCTGTCAGAACAGGGGAAAGTAACAGTAACCTGAAAATACTTCAACTGCTCTAGAACAGACCACACCAATCAGAAAAACAGACACCCACAGTTTTAATAAAGCCAAGCTAACCACCAGAAGACTGACTCCCAACATCAACAGAGACTCCTTAATAGATCATAGGTCACACCAGGCACTAGAAGTATAAACCATAATAACTAGAAAATGAAAGAGGACTCTAAACAAGGATGAGAACTAATTATTCCAGACACATAACAAAGAAGCAGTATTAAAAGCTGCAAAAGAAAGCAGCCAAGGAACAAGTAAAGGTAGAACTGTGAGAATTACACCCAATATCTCAATAGAGATTCTAACTATCAGAAGTGTTGAAATAGGAGCAGCAGCGGGACTGCGTCCCCAACACCTAGGCCGCTTGGCTAGCTTATGCCCGAAATAACAACACACAAACTGTATTCATTTAACAGCTTGACCCATTTCTATCTAGCCTCTTCTAGGCTAACTCTCGCACCTGGACTAGCCCATTTCTAGTAATGTGTGTAAGCACCCCAAGGTGCGCTTACCGGGAAGATTCTAGCCTAAGTCCATCGTGGGTTGGAGCTGCCTGG
>NW_026073412.1:0-1837 GCF_014885135.2 Alexandromys fortis
AGGACAGGCACCAAAGCTACAAGAAACCCTGTCTCGAAAAACCAAAAAAAAAAAAAAAACCGAGTACAGGCCAGGTGGTGGTAGCCCACCTTTAATCCCAGCACTTGAGACAAAGGCAGGCGGGTCTCTAAATTCAAGGCCAGCCTGACCTATAGAGTTCCAGGACAGCTAGGATACACAGAGAAACCCTGGCCAAAACAAAAAAAAAAAAAAAAAAACAAAGAGAGAAAATGACTGGGTGACATACAGAGTCTGTAAAGATTATTTTGTAGCAATGACTGTTACACAGAGAAATGCTGTCTCCAATCAAAACAAAAAAGGAGCTTGGATTCAGAGCACCTAAAATGCAAACTTCAACCAAAATAAAATCAGATCTTATAAACAAAAAAAAAAAAAAAAAAAAAAAAAAACAGCACACACTTTGTGCCAGCCAACCTTATAAACTATGTTAATATTTTATCCTTCTACCTTTTGGAATAATTCCAAATCTACTGCCTCCAAATATAATGTACCCCACAGAACTATCAAGTTTATTTTTCATCAGCTAAAAAGATAAACCATCCTTTCTATCCACAATTGCAACACCTGGCACATCAACGAGACATCAAAACAAGCAGGGATAAACTAAGACGTAACAAACAGTCTAAGCCCAAGTACTCTAAATAATTTCCTAGGTTCATCGAGCACAGTAAATTCCAAAATGGCTGAGTTTGAATAAAATGTAGAATAAGAACTGTTGAAGATTTTGATATACCTGGTTTGTTTGAATGAATGGCAAGCATGGCCGAGAATATCTTGCTAAGTTGAGCTTTGGTACCCTGTAAAAGAGGAGAAAAACACTTCACTTCCTGCATAGAAAAAATAATTGCTATTCATCTGAAAGCAATATATATACCCTATTAACTATAAAATCCAATGGAAAAGCTAATTTGGTGAATTATGCCTTAAACTCAGTACTTGGAAGGCAGAGGCATCTGGATCATTATATGTTCAAGGTCAGCCTGGTCTACATAGCAAGTTCCAGCCCAGCTGTAAGTACATTGACACACACTCACTCACACACACACACACACACACACACACACACACACACTTAGTGGGAAAGATCTGCTATTGCTAGAGATATAACAACAAATAAAGACAGGGTAAACACAAAACTTTCTAGCTCTAATTTTTTTTTTTACTGAACAAATATGCATAAAAATGATTTTCTTTACAACTGACTGAGAATCATTCACACGGTCAGATCTACAAGTGTGAGACTGAGACTCAGCTCCTGCGTCCCTGGCTTCTCTCTCCAGCTGTTAACCACATCCCTCCTGAAAAACAGTTCAGTAACATAGAATGGACCTTAAGGAGCAGATTACAAAAGGGGAAGAGGAAGTTGCAAATGGCTTTACTCACCCATTTCTTACAAAAAACTATATAGGACAGCCAAAGTTGAACATCATCCTACAAGAAAAGCACAGCATATGCTGCTTGAATTTGATCTTTACATGAATTCACTTCACTGAAAACAGGCAAGGTTCAAAAGATCCAGTGTGCCACACAATCTTCATCTATGAGAGTCTTCCTCACTGAGCCTTGGATCAGAGAATTCAGTCTAACCATCTACTCCCACCTACCACAGTCTAAGAAAAGAATCGGCATCTGCCACGTCCACAGCAGTGACTGCCGTGTAGTGACAAAATGCCTCTGCGCTGGCTTTTACCTGCTGAAGGATTGGGGTTAGAGCTTCTTGCAGCGAAGCCCCAGGTGGTCCCCCTGGCAATCAGTGGTCGAGATAGGACCTGATGCCATAGGCAAATCTCGTATCTGGAGATGGCCCTGAGAGCGA
>NW_026073413.1:0-1895 GCF_014885135.2 Alexandromys fortis
CTAGAAAACACCATCCTGAGTAAGGTAATTCAGACCCAGAAAGATAAACACGATATATACTCACTCATAAGTAGATATTAGATGCAAAGCAAAGGATAACCAGCCTATAGTCCATAACCCCAGAAAAGCTATGTACCAATAAAAACCCTAAGAGAGACACACATGAATCCCCATAAGAAGGGGAATAGACAAGATCTCCTGAGAAAATTGGGAGCTGGGAAGGGGAGGTGAGAAGGGAAGTGAAAGGGAAGAAGAGAAACAGGGAGAAGAACATGAAGGAATGGAATGGCTGAGATGAAGGAAGAACAGAGAGGGAGAGCAAGAACAGATATATCTTGATTGAGGGAGTCTTTATGGGACTAGTGAGAAAGCTGGCACTAGGAATCCACAAGAATGACCCCAGGTAAGACCCTAAACAATAGTGGAGAGGGTGCTTGAACTGGCCTTTCCTTGTAATCAGATTGATGACTACTTTAATTGTCATCATAGAAACTTCATCCAGGAAATGATGGAAGCAGATGCAGAGATCAAGAGCTAAGCACTGGACCGAGCTTCTGGAGACCAGTCTGAGAGAGGGAGGAGCAACAATATGAGCAAAGGGGTTAAGACCATGATGGGGATACTTACAGAAACACCTGACCTGAGTTAGTGGGAACTCACTGACTCTGGACTGATCGTGGTGGAACCTACATAGGACCAAACTAGGCACTCTGAAAGTGGGTGACAGTTGTGTGGTTGGGGCCGTCTTTGGGGCCACTGGCAGTGGGGCCAGGATTTATCCCTAGTGTTTGAATTGGCCTTTTGGAGCCCATTGTCTTGGAGGGATACCTTGCTCAACATAGATATAGGGGGGAGGACTGCAGACCTGCCTCAAAGTGATGTGCTAGATTTTACTGACTCCCTATGCATGGAAGGTCTTACCCTCTCTGAGTAGTGGACAGCGGGGCAGGATGGGGGAAGGTGGAGGGAGCAGGAAGAAGGGAGGGAAGAGGAACTGGGATTGGCATGTAAAATAAGAAAAGATCATTTTTAAAAATTCAATCATAAAAAATATCTCAAGAAAATAAAAAAGATTTAAGGAAATTTAAAAATTTGAAGATGATTTATAATTTGGATAGGTAGTGTTAGAAGTTCTATTAGTCATGATTTAAACACGTAACTTTCAAATGGAAGCCTCAGCGAAAATTTCTTGATTATGTTTGGCCATTCCAATAAAGTGAAATTATGTTAAATAACTAATATGTAAATCGAATATGTTAAGTAAAGCCAAGTTCATTCTAATTTTAAAAATTGTCCGTTGGTTATTTTCAAGATGTCCACTCATATGTTGGCCCTAATTTTGCTTAGTGTACTTTACTCTTGAAAACAGTTAGTTGTTCACCAGTGGATTTGTTGCCAGAGAGCAATGACATCAAAGGCATGATAGAAAAGAGAGGGATATCTGTCTCTGGGAACATAGGATCTTTAAAAGTCTAGTAGAAACACTGGACTTTTCTTTAGTTGATGTCACTTTGTAGCTCCATTCATTCCATATAATTTCTGCTCCATTTTAAAGTTTACAGGTAACATATTTTAATTTTAAATGAATATGAAGTCATAAGTGATGTAGTATGGTCTTCTATCTGTTGCTTTTATTGGTTAATTAATAAAGAAAACTGCTTGGCCTGGTAGGTCAGAAAATAGGTAGGCAGGGAAGACAGAACAGAATTGTGAGAGAAAGAAAGCAGAGACAGGCAGACGCCATGACTTTCCTCTCTGAAATGGAAGTAGGTTAGACTCA
Source organism: Alexandromys fortis (assembly GCF_014885135.2). Taxonomy (NCBI): domain Eukaryota; kingdom Metazoa; phylum Chordata; class Mammalia; order Rodentia; family Cricetidae; genus Alexandromys; species Alexandromys fortis. The sequence goes on from NW_026073413.1 coordinate 1,781, forward strand.
TCCCGGTAAGCCATGGTCACGTGGTGATACCCAGATTAATAGAAATGGGTTAATCAAGATGTGAGAGTTAGCCAGTAAGAGGCTAGAACTAATTTAAAACTGTTTAAGTGAATAC
>NW_026073414.1:0-1897 GCF_014885135.2 Alexandromys fortis
ACACACACACGGCCTATTCACACACACTGTCAGGGCCTGTTCACCCATAAACACTGCTGATCTGTTCATACACATACACTGCTGGCCTGTTCACACAAGGGCACACATACACACACTGCTAGCCTGTTTACACATATACACTGCTAGCCTGTTCACACACACAGCCTATTTACACATGCACACACATGACCTGTTCACACACACACACACACAGCCTGTTCATACATGCACACTGCCAGCCTGTTTACACACATACACACAAGCACATTGCTGGCCTCTTCACACACATAGCCTGTTCACACACGTACACTGCTGGCCTGTTTACACATACACGCACACTGCCGGCCTGTTCACACACATTTCTCCTTCACATTCTCCAATCCTCACCTCCAGCCCCCACTCACCTGCAACTTGGGAGAGTGTGTCACACCTCTGAAGACAGGGTCATGGGCATGCAGAGCTATGGGTCAGAGAGGGACAGGTGGGCTAGGCTCAGGCAGGCCCTGTGTATCCCTCCCACACCCTGGACACCAGACACAGGCCTCGCCCTGAAATTCTCAGCTATTTTAAACTTTATGATTGTTAGTAAATGGCCACAGACACCTTGACCCTACTCTGTCCAGGGCCTTCCTCCTTTCTGGTTTCTTCTGCTTCTCTTAGTAGCGGTCTCAGTCCTGCCACTCCTGTACGTGCTCAGGTGACAGCCCTCTCCTGGAAGGCTCCTCCTCTACAACACGGGGGTGAGAAGAGCTGTGTCTCTCAGGGATGCACGGCAGCCCAGATCCTAGCCTGAGACAATCCCTCGTTATAGGCAGCAGCAAGGGCTGCCTGTTCTTAATGACCCTGAACGAACACTTTCACATGGTAACAACGAACAAGGAATGGCGGTGTGGGGCCTGTGACCCAGCACTGGAGGCTGAGGCGGGAGGTTCAGGAGTTCTGGGGCAGCCTGGAGTATACAAGGAAACCTTGTCAAAAAGAAAGAAAGAGGGGGGGGAGGGAGGAAGAAAAGAAGGAAGAAAAAACAAAACAAATCAAAACAGAGGGCTCTGTGGGTAAATGTACCTCCTACCAAGCCTGACAACCAAAGTTCATGTTTTTTTCTCTGTAGCCTTGGCTGTCCTGGATAGACCAGGTCCTGTGTAAACCAGGTTGGCCTCAAACTCTGCCTCTGCCTCCCTTCCGAGTTCTGATTAACAGTGAGCACCAGCACTGCCCTGCAGTCAACTACCATCTATATTGGGCTTTGGTCTTGTCTTAAACTCTTTTTTTTTTTTAATAAAGATTTATTTATTATGTATACAGTGTTCTGTCTGTATGTATGCCTACAAGCCAGAAGAGGGCACCAGATCTCATTACAGATGGCTGTGAGCCACCATGTGGTTGCTGGGAATTGAACTCAGGACCTCTGGCGTGCAGTGGCTCTGCACCATCTCTCCAGCCCTTCGCTCAAACTCTTTAGACCTCAGATGGCCTATTTTCTGTTCTGTACTCCCAGATTCCTGCTCACCATGGCCAATTTTGTTGATAGATTTCTCTGGAGGGACCAAGAAATTTCCTGTCATACAAAAAAAAAAAAAAAAAAACAGACAAAGGTGAAGACCTGGAGTCCAGCTTCCCTGGCAGCTGGTCATGACATCCTCCCAGACCCAAGAGGTAGCTCCCCTCATCCAGCCCCACCAGCCCTCATGCATCCAGAGCCCACTCCAAACCTTTCTTGTCAAAAACTCCTTTCTCAAAGAAGAATCGAATCTTGTCACCGCTGCTCAAGAAGTACTCTGTGCTGCCCTGTGGAGGTGACATGAGGACTCTGTGTTCCTCTGTGGAGGGGAGGGGGACTCTGTGTTCCCCTGTGGAGGGGACATGAGGAGAACTCTGTGTGCCTCTGTGGAGGGGA
>NW_026073415.1:0-1895 GCF_014885135.2 Alexandromys fortis
TAGAGTGTCCAAAGTTGTGTGTCAAAATCCTTGCGTATAGTGTCCAAAGTTGTATGTCCAAATCCTTGCGTATAGTGTCCAAAATCATATGTTCAAACACTTGTTGAGAGTGTTTTAAGTCATGTGTTCAAACCCTTGCCTAGAATGTCCAAATCATACATTCAAACCATGCCTAGAGCATTTTAAGTCCTGGGTTGAAGCCCTTGCACATCAGAGAAAACAGCAACAAAACAACACAGAGTATCTCTGTAGTTTTAGTCTGCGTCAGGAAAAATGTCAAGCATTAATAAAGCTACTATTTTTAAAAACTTGATTGGGCAAGAGCTCTATGACGTAAGCGTATCTAATTCCATCTTTCTGATAACCATTGAAGTTTAGGCAGATGTTAATATTTGCTTCGGTGTACTTGCCAGGGAGGGAAGGAGACAGCACTGAGTCTGTGTTACAATCAGAAAAAATAAAAAATAAAAACATCCCTGCTTGTTTGAAACTAAGCTTTATTTCCTTTGCTCCAAGTACTTCTTCTCCCGTCATCCTTCCAGCCCTAGGGCTGTTTCTGGCCCTAAGGAGCCTGTGACTGAAGCTCTACCCCTTCTCCTCCCTGCAGATGTGGCTCTCAGTGTCAGTAACAATCGCCAGCTTACTCTTGCATAGGAAAAGTTCCTTAAGTTTCGGTGCATGGAAAGATGAATATTTACAAGAAGCAATGCTGTTAGTCACTAACTGAGTCTGGAAAGACAGAGAAAGTCTACAATTGAATAGTGGAAACATGCATTTGAGAAGGCCAGCCAGCCTTAAAACAGGTCAACCACTGGCGGCAGCCTTGGAATAGCATGGATCAAGAACGGCAGCAGCTCATGCCAGCACAGTGTCTTCACACATGTGTGCAGAAGAAGAGTCTGTGTTCATCAACTTCATGAGTCAAAAGAGCTCATCTGAAGGAGAACAGTAAATGCCACCAAAGCAAACGAGTTGAAGTTCTTGGGAGAGAGGAGAGTACTGATTCTTTAAAATCTGTTATTAAAAATGATGTAATCCTCCTCTGTATCTCTCATAGCATTTCAAGAGCCCTATTGCCAACCGAGTGCAGGTCCTCTTACCGAATGCTTCAAAGACCGCATCCACCTTTGAGTCAATGCCTGGGAAGTCCTTGGCTATCTTCCTGGGAAATCCGGGCTCCATGGATCGCTTCTTCTCATCAAATCTGCAGAAGAAGCAAGAGTGCAGTTCAGCAGTGAATGGAGGGCGTGCTCCCCATGCCCGTGAGCCTGTGGAATTCCAGCAAGCTTTCCAAGTTCTGCACATAAATGTCAAGCTTCTTTAGTACCATGTGTTTTTCATAAGGTAAAAACTGAGCTCTTAAATCACAGCTACTTTGGGAACAAGACAACTGCCTACTCCAGCAATATTGTTTGTTACTGTCTTTCTTAAGCCTGGACAAGAGAATCTTCAGATCTTCTTTCAATCACAATCATCTACACAGATACAGCTACTTGTTTGTATTGTCGTGTGAATACACAACCGTGTGTACATATGTCTGCATATAAGTGAACACACGCACATATGTGTGGACTAAGTTACTGGTCAGAAATACGATTTCCATGGCTAGAGGGATGCCTTAGTGGTTAAGAACACTTTTGCTGTTCTTTCCCATGACTGCAGTTCATGTCACAGTCCACAGTCAGATGACTTACAGCTGCCTATAGTTCCAGCCTCAGAGCATCAGGGGGTCCCCTCTTCTGGCCTCTGTGGACACCTGCACACCACGTACACACTTTTACACAGATATGGCCTCAGAAATCGAAATGGAATGTTTGGGGCTGGAGTGATGGCCAGCTGTTAAAAGCAATGTCTGCTTTCACAAAGGCCACAGGTTAGGTCCCTAGCACTCACAT
>NW_026073416.1:0-1810 GCF_014885135.2 Alexandromys fortis
CTTAGTCATGCATGTGTCTAATCAGCTCTGAAGTTAGTTGAAATTCACTCATAGTAACTGACTTCATTATATTAATTATACAAGAAGCTCTCTCTCCCAGAACTATGTCTTCCATGAAATTACTCACTCTATCTCCACCAAGCAAAGAAAATCACAAGGCATTTTTCTTCTCCACACTCTATGGCTGTCTTAGTACAGCTCCCAGATTTCTCCCTAGAAATGTAACTCTCCAACACAGCTTCATTTGAATACCTTTTTTTCCAAAAGCAAGAATCGGAAAGATCCTAACTCCTTTTCATTCTCTTCTGGAGCATCCATTCCTTCCTCTTCAGCTAATTAGCACACATAGAAACCCCATTCATATTGCATATCTCCAGAGCTTATTACAGACATCTCTAGTTAATTGCATGGATGCTTTCAAGGCTGAGTGCTAGAAGGATGGCCTTTGAATACACTGGATCTGGTAGGGAACAGTCAGTTCTGATTTATGTGTAATCCTAGTTTCTCCTTCTTGCAGTTACATGTGGACCGGCACATTTTTTTCTTGAACCTGACAATAAAAACTGTATCTGTATTATGAACTCCCAAGAACCCCACATGCTCAAATCGTTATCTATTGGCTGGTTAATGGCTAGTTATTTTATTAATTTAAGTTTAATTAAAAAAATAAATCCTTCCTCATCATATGATGAATTCAAATAAGCAGTTAAAGCAGTATGATCTTGGCATTAGAGGAATTTGATTTAAATTTTTCACACATTTTATAAAAATTGCTGTGCTGAGAGCATTTTTCCCCCTGTTTAACATTCAGGACAAAAGCGATGTCCGTGCCCATAAGCCTATTTATCAAGAAATAGCAATATGAATGAGATGCACATTTGAATAACAAGAGTGGACTAGACATGAGAGAACAGAACAGGGCAGCTTCAAGGCTCCATCTCAAAATTACTTACTATTGTAAGGAATAATACAATATCAAAAGGAAAGATTCGAAACTCAAATTATTTCCTGTCCTCCTGAGAGAAGCTGCCTGCCTGATTCTGTCTGTCTTTCATGTTGTTATCAATCAAACTTACAATTTCAAGGGCTCATGTGTCATTCCAGCGTGCAAAAGAGTGTCGGCATTAATGAGAGCTATTTTTAGAAATCCTTCCACCGTTTATATAAAACTTGTAATTTTAAGGTCACAGCAAGGACATGTTGGTAAGCTTAAGCTTCAGAACGATCTACATTAGCTCTTCTGACGATCGTGGGCTTTACTGAGATATTACACAAATTAGAAGGAATATGCTTATTCATTTGGTCTACAAAATAACAGGGTGTCAGAGTGATCATACTATTTTCAGGTAAGAATCAACCCCAAGTGTCAGTGACTTTTAAAACCAGTGTTTTATTTCTTCATCACTCATGGCTACTGTTTCATTTCTGGTGCCAGCAACCATGTCAAATACCGGTATTAATATGGCAATAAAAATAATAGCTTCACAGAATGTTGATGAGTGATTAGGCATGTCAGTCTAGAGGTGATGTCTCATCTCCAGTCTGGCTGGAGCAAACCATTTGACTCCATCCAACAAGAATCAGGCCAGAGTACATAATCTTCTATAACCAAAAGGAAGAGATGACAACCAGGAGGGTAAACATGGTAAAGTTCCTGCCTTCAGATACTCAACAGGGAATGAATTACACCAATACCAACCAGGACAAAGTCAGAACTTCCCCCCAGGTGATGAATGGAAAAGGGGAGTTAACCAATAATATGTTAACCTCTCTCTCTCTCTCTCTCTCTCTCTCTCTCTCTCTCTCTCTC
>NW_026073417.1:0-1851 GCF_014885135.2 Alexandromys fortis
TATATTTGATATATATATATATATAGATATATATTAAATCTGGCTTTGACAATCTGACTCCAAGAAACCACATAATCTCTCCAAGCTTTCCAAGGCTACAAGTTATTGACTATAATTTAAAGACCGGAAGTAGAGATGGAGAGGTTGATAAACTTAAAAGTATTAAATAAATCATTTTGAGGAGAATAAATTATTGGGAGAAGACTGCTGTGAGTGGGGCAGGCATCCCTACCAGAGAGGTCACGGTGAAGGATGTGAAGGATAGGAAGAGTCGCTGGAGAACAAACACTGTTTCAGGCAGGAGGTGGCGGTCAACAGCTACAGTCACAGTTCATATTCAACTGTCAACAAACCAATAATGTGATGTGAAAATACTGTCCTCATACCTCTGTGGTCTTCCTCCCCCAAATCTGTTACATCTGCTCTAAATGTGAGGAAAAACAAAATAAAACAAAATATCAGATACATCCTCGAGGGGCATCCTCTGACCTCGAACAGAATCAGTTACCAGTTACTGGGGCTGCTGAAAACCATCAAGGATACCGAAACTGAACCATCTTCTGAGCTTTTGGAGCCCGTAAAACTCAACCAAGACAACATGACTATTAGATCCAGTCATTATGCTGTTTGCCGTCATCCGGCAGGATGTACCCAGGCTGGACTCCGACTCTGCACGGGAGGAAAGGTTCCTTCAAGAGACAAGCTCTGCCCACTCCTTTCTCTCTGCCTTTCTGCCACTCTCTCTGAGGAGGCTTCTCTTCTTCTTCTTCTTCTTCTTCTTCTTCTTCTTCTTCTTCTTCTTCTTCTTCTTCTTCTTCTTCTTCTTCTCCCCCTCCCCTTCCCTTCCTCTCCTCTTAATAAACTCCACACTCAAGCTCTGTCTGCATGGCATATTCTGTCACCCACTGTGGTTTGGACCCACCCGCCATGGGATGCTCACTACAAAGGTCCCCGCCCATAGCATAGCAACGACCACGACAAATAAATGTAACACGGGATTCTACACGGGCTCCCATTGGAGGCAGTGCAGGAGCTCACAACTCCATTCCCAGCATTCAGGATGCAGGCTCAGGACATTCTCCAGGAGTTCTAAACCCACCTGAGCTACATAGTCAGTGGCCAGCCTCATCTACAGAATGAGGACCTGTAAAATAACAAACAAACAAACCCAAAACAACAAAGAAAATCTGAATAAACTATTATCTACCTTCTGTCAGTATATCAATTTTAATTTTTAAATTATAACAAATGTATTTGACTCATGTATCTTAAAGATGTTAGCAATATGGAGCCAGGAAGGCAGTTTGCAAAAGCTTTTTATACAATTTTCTTTAGATAGTAAACTGTTGTTAAAAATAATAATAATAGTTCTCCTAAACTTTGTAAGTGTGTGATTATTTGGAATAAGATCACATAACCTATTACCCGTGAAGCATTTCATACAGGCTCACAAGCCCAGGCTGAGAACTATTGACAGGGAAAAGAGGCTTTGGTCACATGCATAATTTTACAGCATTGTAGTGACATTCTCTGTCAGGAGAAGAGTAGACAGTGCTGTGTATCTGAATCATAAAAGAAGTCTGTTCCCATGGCCAGGTCACCTGTCCTGGCCATAGCCACCTGGTGGCTTCAATGTGTTCTCATTCTCTGTATTAACTATGAACCTTCCCATAGCACGGGACTGTTATTTTATAGTTCTGCTAAGACTGGGCTTCTGTCTGCAACATTTCCAAACTGTATAACAAGGTTGGAGAGATAGACCTCTCTGAAACTCCCTTTTGTCTTATGTGAAGGAAGGAGGGAAGGAGAGGAGAGGAGAGGAGAGGAGAGGAGAGGAGAGGAGAGGAGAGG
>NW_026073418.1:0-1837 GCF_014885135.2 Alexandromys fortis
TCTTTCTTTTTTAGGGAAAGGGCAGTGTCTTATTCTGTGGCCCAGGCTCATGTTGAACTTAGATCCCCCTGCCTCAGCCTTGCAAACAGCACCAGTTCATGTTTTACTCCATGACCCCTTCCCTATTGACTTTCCCAGTTTCCCGTGGCGCATGTGACTGAGGGAGCAGTCTGGTGCTGCATCTCACCCGCCCTAGGAAAAACCTCATGCAGAAACAGCCGTTTCCCCTTGAGCTGCAGTTCTGACCCCGGCCTGAGTTTCTGCCCCGCCCTGCTGACTCATTTCATGTCAACTTGACACAAGCTGGAGTCATCAGAGAGGAAGGAGCCTCAGTTGAGGAAATGCCTCCATGAGATCCAGCTGTAGGGTATTTTCTCATTTAGTGATTGATGGGGGAGGGTCCAGCCCATCCTAGGTTCTATAAGAAAGCAGGCTTGGCCTGGAGATGGCTCAGTGGTTAAGAGCACCGGCTGCTTTTCAATTCCCTGAGTTCCGTTCCCAGCAACCACACGGTGGCTCACAACCATTTATAATGAGATCTGGTGCCCTCTTCTGGTGTGCAGGCAGACATGCAGAGCACTCAAATATAAAGTATAAATAAATGAACTTAAAAAAAAAATAACAAGAAAAGAAAGCAGGCTGAGCAAGCCAGTAAGTGGCACCCTCCATGGTCTCTGTACCAGCTCCTCCAGGTTCCTGCTCTGTGTGACTTCCTGTCCTGACTTCCCTCAGTGATGGACCTGGACATCTAAGACAAAGAAACCCTGTCCCCACAGTTGCCGTGGTCACGGCATGTTGTCGCAGCACTAGTCCCTGACCAGGACACCGCCATCCCTGGGGTTTTCTGATCTGCTGGCCCACAGTCTCATCTCTTGTGTTTCCACAGGGTTTGAATGTATTTGAGGCTAATTGTCACAGATGTGCACCTGGTGTGCCAGGCCTGGCAGGGCGACTCTGTGGGGACAGCAGAACTCAGGTGCCCCCGCCCTCCCTGGCTTTCTCTCTCCCTGCATCTTAGAGTCTTCAAGGCCCTAAAGCCAGCTCACCATCCAGAAGTTTCAGGTGTTGTTTTCTATGGTCCCATAGGAGACAGTGTTGTCTGAGGCTATGCTGGGTTCCAGTCATCCCTCAGCCCACATGGCCCTATCTGCTACAGGCTCAGGGGTCCAGAAGGTGTGTGGACTTCAGGGGTGGCACCTCCCTCTACCCAGCTCACCTGTAGAAGGACCACTTGAGCAGGAACTGGCGGGCGGCCTTGGGGAAGCTGGGACTGCCTGCATGCTGCTTCAGCACCTGGGTGACCACGTTGTCCAGCCAGCTGGCCCACTGGTCCAGTGAGCTCTGCTGCTGCAGGGTCACCTTGAAGTCATGCTCCAGACGCTGCACCAGGCTCTCCTCACACTGGCACACCCATGAGGCCTGCTCCTGGGAAGGGGTAGTGTGTGAGGCTCTGGGGGATTCTCTGCTGTGTTTACTTGAGGCCGGGTCTCACGTAGCCCAGGCTGGCCTTACACTGTGGGTGTAGCCGAGGGTGACCCTGAACTCCTGACCTGATGGGCTGATGGAGCCCTGCGTGCTAGGCGGGGCTCTGCCTGCTGAGCCTCACTCCAGCTTTCCTTACTTATCAACAGAGTCTCAAGAAGAAGCCCAGAGGTTGGCCTAAGACGTCCAACCTTCTGTCTCAGTCTCCTCATTTGAGATGGGTTTGTTTGCACCTGGGCTTGGTGACTTGGTGGTCAGGAAGCCCTGGGGTACCTCCCATCCCACCTCAGCACGGACATTACAGGCGCGGGCTGTTGTGCGGCTGCTCGCTTGGGGTCACGCTTGCTCAGAGGCC
>NW_026073419.1:0-1881 GCF_014885135.2 Alexandromys fortis
GGGGGGATCTAAGGCCAGGCATTTATAAGAAAGAGTAAGTTTCACTGTGTGATTTGTTTGGGAGCTGCGTGGCAGTCCCCCAAAAGAGCAAAGAGTAAAAGCAGACACAACATGGTTCATGCACTAGGAGAGGCGCTCATTTCCTTGTCAAGCCCAGAGCTGGGAAACCAGAGAAAAACCCCTTCCCTACAACAATTCTGACAGGAAAGGTACTACAGAGGTCTGTAGTTAGCATTGGTGACAATGTAAATTATTAGATATTTTGGTTGCATTTATTTTGCAACTTTTTTCCTTTTAGACAGGTGTACTATGTAGCCCTGGAGATATAGAGCTCATAGTCCAGATGGTTTCAAACTCCTCCTGCCTCAGACTCCTGAGTGCTAAAATTAAAGGCGTGCACTACCACATATGCCTTTTTTGTTATTTTTGAGACAGGGTTTCTCTGTGTAGTCCTGGCACTCACTCTGTAGACCAAGCTGGCCTCGAACTCACAGTGATCTGCCTGCCTCTGCCTCCCAAGTGCTGGGATTAAAGGCGTGTGCCACCAATGCCTGGCACATGCCTTATAAGAAACCTTTTTGTACCATAAAAAATGTTAGATAGTTAAGATAGCTTCACAGTAATAGGTTCAATAAAAGTTTAAAAATAAAAACCTTCTGACAATAATTAAGCAGGCAATCTTTAAGTAAAGCAAACATTAGAAACCAATCATTAATCATCTACTACAATAAAACAAAATTTTTTACAGGCTTGTTTATTTATCATATATACAGTGTTCTGCCTGCATTGCCTGCATATCAGAAGAGGGCACCAGATCCTATAATAGATGGTTGTAAACCACCATGTGGTTGCTGGGAATTGAACTCAGGACCTCTGGAAGAGCAGCCAGTGCTCTTAATCTCTGAGTCATCTTTCCAGCTGAAATTTTTAAAAAACCCATTTTTGAATAAAACAAAGATAAACTGTACACAGGTCTTTCGCATGAATATGTAACCAAGGCTAGGTTCCAACTTTCCATCTTCTTGCCTCAGTCTCCCACGTGCTGGGGTTATAGGCGTGCGTACTACCATGCCAGACTACAAACAATTTAATAGAGATAACAAAACCAAAATGGAAAGAAAGACAAAGATTAATTAATCTATTGAGCCAAAAAAGACACAGATAAGATTTTAAGACAAAATCTAAGTTAGCCTGGCAGAATTGCACACACTTGTAACGCCAGTTATTCCAGCACTTAGGCGGATGGCTGTAAGGGGTTAGGCAAGAAGATCAATCAGGAGTTCAAGATCATCCTCGGTTACAGTGAGTTCTAGATTAGTTTGGGCTGCTTGAGACTCCTCAAACAGCAAACAGAAGGACTGGTGAGATGGGTAAGGCACCTGATGGCAAGCCTAACCACCTGAGTTTCATCCATTGAACCTGCATGGGGAGAACTCTGCAAGGTGTCCTCTGATACATCTGTGCCCCACCACAGAAATAAATACCAAAAATAAACATTTCATGCAAAAATATTAAATAGGATAGTTATTTTACTGATAACACACAATCTGTAAAAAGGATCAAGCAGCGAAGAACAGTCACCAAACACTCTCGCATCCAAACACATCATAAAGCCATCAGCTAGAAGACAAAAAAGATGTTCACGATATAAAAGACTATTATATGAAATACAAAAAAACTCATAACCCAGCAATAGGAAAATGACAACTCTAGTAAGAATGGACAAAATAGCCAGGTGGTGGCAGAGCACACCTTTAATCCTAGCACTTGGGACGCAGAGGCAGGTGAATCTCTGCGAGTTCAAGGCCAGTTCTGTCAACAGAACTAGTTCTGGGACCCCCAGAGCTACACAGAGAAATTTTGACAAAAAAAAAAAAAAAA
>NW_026073420.1:0-1910 GCF_014885135.2 Alexandromys fortis
GAGAGAGAGAGAGAGAGAGAGAGAGAGAGAGAGAGAGAGAGAGAGAATGAGAGAATGAATACAGATGCCTGAGGAGCCAGAAGTGCCAGAGCCCCTGGAACTAGAGTTACAGAAGAGCAGCCTGACATGGGTGCTGGAATCAAACTCTGATTCCTTGGAAGAGGAGCAAATGCTCTCAACTGTTGAGCCATCTTTCCAAGCCCTTCATTTACTTTTGTTAGTACATATTAATGTAACACAGTTCATATTTCCAAGTTCATTGATGATAAACCAGCATGGCCAAGAATCTCAAAGAGTAGCTAGAGGTGGAGCTTCATTATAGGGAATCTCATAAGTCCACTTCCATTTTGCTCTCTGTATCCTATCCTGGGGCTGGTGTGATGGCTCATAGAGTAAAGGTGCTTGCTAACAAGACTGATCACCTGAGTTTGATCACTGGTATTTGGTGGAAGCAGAGAGTTGACTACTGAAATTTGTCCCCTGATTTCCACATACATGACACATGTTTGCACACCACACATTCTTTTTTTAAAAAAAGAAAACAAACTATCTTTTTTCATTTTACATACCAATCCCAGTTCCCACTCACTCCCCTCCTCCCATTACCTCCACCTATCCCCCCACCCTACCCCATCTACTCCTCAGAGAGGGTAAGACACATTGCTTGAGGAAGGTCCAAGGCCCTCCCTACTATATCTAGGCTGAGCAAGGTACCCATTCAGAAAGCCCAGTACAAACAGTAGGAATAAATTGTGATGTGGCACTCCTAGTGGCCCTGCAGTCTGCCCCAGTCATACAACTGTCACCCACATTCAGAGGGACTAGTTTGGATCTATGCTGTTTCTTTCCCTGTCTGGCAGGAGTTGGTGAGCTCCCATTAGCTCAGGTAGACTGTTTCAGTGGGTGTCCCCACCATGGTCTTGACCTCTTTGCTCATATTCTCACTCCTCCCACTCTTCAACTGGACTTTGGGAGCTCAGCCCAGTGCTCTGCTATGAGTCTTTGCCTCTGTTTCCATCAGTTGCTAGATGAAGGTTCTATGGTGATATTTAAGATAGTCATCAATCTGACTACAGGGCAAGGTCAGTTCGGACACCCTCTCCTCTATTGCTTAGGTTCTTAGCTGGGGTCATCCTTGACACCCACACCCACACAAACATTCTAAGAGGGAAAAGAAACAGATGGGACAAACAGAAATGAAGGATTACTGTTGTTACTGGTAAGAAAATGACCAAAAGAAAATCCTAAATCAGCATGTAATTCTGAGGTAACTAGAATGAGATGAATAACAAGTAAACAAGCATTTGCCCAAGACAGTGTATCAATTTTGCTAATGCTAAAATCAGCTACTTCTGATGACTCAAACTAGTAAATCAAATCAGTTCTGTTTATCGGCTTCTAAAAGAGGCAATTTGTATTTAGAACTGCCTACAATTTTGTATAATGTGGAAAGATTTGCAATTAGTGACCGATCAGAGGAAGGGAGTCCTTGTGCTGTTACAATTTGGGGGATTGTGTGGGTTTTGTAATGGAACTGGAACTGAGTAACATTAGAACACTGCCCGAAAGTGAAACTTAAAACCAACAGTCAAGCAGGGATGTTCAAAATGGATCCCAAGCCAGTTAATATGTAAATATAAACTGAATGAATTCACATATCTTAGGAGAGAAGGTATGTTAGATTATAATACTTTAATTACCATAACTTAAGTCATAAATAGGTTTTTCTCTGAACCTAATTAAGAACCGCAAAGTTGCCAGTTACAGGACTCATCTTCTGTTAAGCATGCTATGAAAAGTCATTATTATTATTAATTTTTGTTTAGCATTTTAAAATTATTATTTTTTAAAAACATCATTTTTTAATATTTATTAATTTATTATGTATACAATATTCTGTCTGTGTGTAT
>NW_026073421.1:0-1862 GCF_014885135.2 Alexandromys fortis
GGGAAATGGGAGGCTGGGAGGAGGCGGAAACTTTTTTTTCTTATTCTCAATAAAAAAAAAAAAAGAAAGAAAAAGAGGCACATAGAAATAGACCCACTGATTGTCACACGGGTAGGAAAGCAACAAGATAGAAGAAGGGCAGCTTTTCCAACAGATAGTAAGGGGGCAATCAGAGCCCTGCTCCCTGCCCCTCCAGCAGACTGCCCAAGTCCCCCTAAGCCTCACACCTAAAATCTTATATTTAAAGGACAATTTTAGAAAAACACACAAGAAATTTCTGAAATCAAAGGAAGGAGATTTTAGACCCAATCCCAAGGGGCTGGCTGCATATCTCGGTGGTTGAATGCTTGAATAGGTAATGCAGAACCCTGGGTTTGGTCTCCAGCTGAACATTAAAGTCATGCTATTCTTGGGCCTTTATATTAGTGATGTTTCAAATTTAGATGAACTTTAGTTGACTAATTTTATCTTTAAATGATTAAAGGTAAAATGCTTCTGGAGTTGTGCTTTTTTTCTATTATGCAGTAAGTGTTTCATGTTTCCAGTGCTTTCTGACATATGTTTGGGGTTTTACAATACATCAGGTGTACAAGATGTCAATGCTTAGTATGCATCAAGATATGCATGCTTTATTATAAGAGGGTTTTCTATTATACAGTTTTGCTCCAATGTATAGCTGTTCTGATATCATTTAAGGAATACAAGTTTAGCTATACTGTTTGAATGATTAGGTTTGTTGTTGGTTTGGTTTGGTTTGGTTTTTTTCAGCAAGGTTTCTCTGTGTATCCCTGGCTGTTCTGGTACTCGTTCTGTAGATAAGGCTGGCCATGAACTCAGAGATCTGCTTTCCTCTGCTTCCTGAATGCTGGGCTTAAAGGCATGAGCCACCACTGCCTTGAAGAGTGATTAGGTTATTAAATGAAATTTTTAACATATGACACTTCATTTTGCAATGGGTTTGTCAGGACATAACCCCATGGCACCTGCATTCTAAACACTAACCCCCATTACTTCAAATATTTGCTCCCTCTCTAAGACTGGCATTTTACTAATGATTGTGTCCTTTGATGAAGAAAAGATTGTAAGTTTGATGAAGTCATGCCTGCCAGCCTGTGTGTCTCTGGCTTTTGTCGCCTATGATTTTAATGCCATGTCTAAGAAAGCATTGTCAAGCCCAATGTCACGTTTATCCTATGCTTTCCTCTAGATGTTTACAGTTTAGATGTTTAATCCTTTCTGAGCTCTTCCTAGCCTATGGCATATGATAGGGTTTATCTTTACTCTTCTAGAGGAGTATATCTGGTTTTCTCATACCAGTCAAAGGAAAAGTTACTTTTCCCTGCTCAGCAATATTGGCATGTTTTCCCAAAGATCACTTACACTGTTAGCTATGTAATACAGCTGATATTTTCATATTGGTTTTATATCATGGACTCTGTTGGGTTTATTAGTTCTGACAGGATTTTGGGAAACATTTGGTATCTCATCCGTGTTATATTAATGATAGCTATAGTTCTTCATTCTGATTTTGATTCAGCTATTTTGTTTCTTGCCTTAAGTGCCTTGTGCAGGAAGTCTAATACTACGTTGAATACAAGTGGGAAGAATGAGAAGCTGTTCCCTGGTCCTGACCATGAGGGAATAAGTGTCCTGTGTTTCACCACTGAGTAGGAGGGCTTCCACAGATGGCCTTTACTGTACGGAGTTAGTGACCTTCTATACTAACTCTTTTGAGCTTTGTTTCAGGTAGTTGAGAGCTCTGAGATTTGGTGCAGAAATATTTATTGATGACTTGAGCTATTTACCACTGTTTAATGTTATTTTTCTTGTTACTTTTTTTTTTTTTTTTTTTTTTTTTTTTG
>NW_026073422.1:0-1891 GCF_014885135.2 Alexandromys fortis
GCAGCTATCAGGGCAACATGTTTGGCACTAAATTCGAAACAGTGCACCAGATTCATAAGCAGGACAAGATTGCCATCCTTGACATTGAGCCCCAGGTGGGTAGGCACACAAAGGCAAGAACAGTGGGTTCACCCATATAATGGGAGGAGGGGCGATGAAAAGTAGAGCTCCTGGAAACTTGGAAGTTCAGGTTTGCTTCCTAAATTTTTAATGGAGCCAGCCTGATGCAAAAACAGTAGTAACTGGAAACAATGCTAAGTGGTATTGGGGATTGGTAATGCTTTATTAGAAAGAATACACTTTAACAGACAGCTGGGTTTGTTGTTTCTTTTTTTCCTTCATTTCCTAGACCCTGAAGATTGTTCGGACAGCTGAGCTTTCACCTTTCATTGTGTTCATCGAACCTACTGATCAGGGCACTCAGGTGGGAAATGGGTCATGCAAGGTGGGTGGAGGTTCACTCCTTCTAGATCGTGGTTAGCTGTTTCCTCCAAGGTTAAGACAAAAGGGCATGCATACTTCATTCAAGAGATAGTAATTAAACAAGTCACGCCGTCATTGTCCTAGATAATACAGATGTTATAACTAAGATGGACAGTTAAGTAAATCTTGAATCTGATGAGACTCATGACAGAGCAGAGGGAGCTATGAAGGACAAGTGTGGCACCAGAACCACCATGGGGTACAGTATGGCTACAAAGGGAAAGGAGTCTGCAAGAGTGGCTGTTTGCTTTCCTCTATAGCATGTCATTATACCGAAAACAAAATAAGAAACCTCTATAGCATGTCATTCATTACATTTTAAATTTTTTTGCCTATATTTTATAAGTGTGGCAGTTCACTTTGTTTTACTGTAAGAGATTATTTTCTTACTATTGAGAGTCACAATTCCACCATTTGAGGAGGGATAAAAGGAGGATCAAGAGTCCAGCGCCTTAGTTAAGTTAAAGCTCAAGGCCAGTCTGGACTACCAAGAGTTTGAGGCCAGCCTGGGCTAGAGTTCAAAGTCAGAACATATATATTGAGACTGTCAAACGAACAAAACAGCTGTTTGTGTTGCTTGTGTATGAATTTTCTGGCTGTCCTTAGTTCTTGTTTCCACCAGGTTAGTAGTTTCTTATCATTCATTCCTTTCTAATTCTGTACTTGGGTATTTCACTCTGATGTTAAAAGTATCCCCACCACCACTACCATGGCATGTATTTCTCTATACATTTTTACTAACGCTAAACATTGGAGCTAGAAGCCTATTGTCAATAATCTTTGTCCTTATCCTAGGGTTACAAGTCAGTAGTTGTTAAAAATGGCTTTTCCATGTACAAAGGGATGAGGCTTAAGTGGATGGTGCTAATGAAGCCTATGCTAGGTTGCTACTGGCCTTTCAGAGGGCTCTATTTATAATTAGGAGTAATTTGGGATCCTTTAGTACAGTTGTTCTCAACCTGTGGGCCACAACATCTTTGGCAAACACTATCAATGAAAATAATTTGATGTTTAGAGGTCACAACATAAAGAACTGTTTTAGCCAGGTGGTGGTGGTGCATGCCTTTAATCCCAGTTTGGGAGGCAGAGGCAGGTGGATCTTGGTTGGCCTAGTCTACAGAGCAAGTTCCAGGATAGCAAGGACTGTTACACCGAGAAACCGTGTCTTAAAAAACAAAAACAAACAAACAAAAAACAAAAAAGGGAAAATAATAGTAGATAGGGAACCAGTTAATATAACCAGTACCTGATCAAAACCTTCCCTTGGCTGCTATGAATTGGGGCTGCTGCTTCAGCTATGGCTCTCTTCTTTGCAGACTGAAGCCCTGCAGCAGCTGCAGAAGGACTCTGAGGCCATCCGTAGTCAATATTCTCACTACTTTGACCTCTCTTTGGTGAATAATGGTGT